>NC_031485.1:51033-65240 GCF_001602025.1 Plasmodium gaboni | reverse complement strand
TTTTTTTTTTTTTTTTTTTTTTTTTTTTTTTTTTTTTTTTTTTTTTTTTTTTTTTTTTTTTTTTTTTTTTCTGTTTGTTTCTTAAATATTATGAATCTGTTGTTATACCTAAAATATGTTTTATTTTATTTTTTTTGTACACATTTATTTTTTGTCCATGTGATAACAAAACATAATTTAAACAAAGAAAAAGGATACATAATAAAGAATGATTATAAATATAAAAGGAAAAGGAAACATAATAATTTAAAAAAAAAAGCTTTTTTTATACTATGTAATAACTGTAGAACAAATAATAACAAATTTTATATTATATTTAATAAAAAGAGAGGTGAAAATATATGTAATGTTAAAAAAACGAAAGGATTTGTATATTTACGTTTAAATAATAAGGATCATGTTGAAAAAAATAATGTTGTAAATAATAATAAAGAAATAGAGAAATTATTATTAGATGTATTAGGTGATCGTCCTAATTGGTATGATTCAAAATATTTCTCTCCTGCAAAAATTAATTTATTTTTAAGATTGAAGGAAAAAAAAGAAACATATAATGAAGTATCAACATTAATGCATTCATTAAATTTGGGTGATGATATTTTTATAAGAGTTTTGAAGAAAGAAGATCAAAATAAATTGAGACATTTTTTACACCCATGCGAATCTGGAGATTTTTTAACAACAGTAAGAATAGAAGATGAAAATATAGGTAAGGAAACATTAAAAGAAGATTATAAAATAGATGAATTTAATAGGAATGATAAAGGTTTATTTAAAAATATGAAAGAAGATGTAATGATTGAAGCACATGAAAATTTAGCATATGAATATAATCATTACCCTCTAAATGATGATAATATTATTATTAAGGTTTTAAAAAGATATAGAGAAGAATTTAATATAAGTGACGAAATAAGATTCTTAATACATGTAAATAAAAGAATACCAATATTTAGTGGTGTTGGTGGTGGTTCATCTAATGGTGCTACAGTTTTTTATTTCTTAGAAAATAATTTTTATAAATATTTTAAAGGGGATCCTTTAAAAGAAAATGACTTTTTAAAAACTATAGGAAGTGATATATCCTTTTTTAGTAGTTCAGGATTTGCTTATTGTAGTGGTAAAGGGAATAATGTAACAGATTTAAAAAATATTGAAGCAAATATAAAAGACAAAGATATATATTTATTTAAAATTGATGATGGCTTATCATCAAAATTAGTATATAAAAATGTAGACTATAAAAAAATAGTACAATATAATCCAGTGAATTTATTAAAATGTTTAATTAACACACCAGAAAATGATGATATAATTAAACAAATTGAAGAAAAAGAAAAAAATTTTGTCAACACTTTTATTCCGTTAGATAACAGAGATAATTTACAAAATATATTTGTTAATGATTTAGAACACTCAGCATTTTATATAATTAAAAAGTTACAAGATTTAAAAGAATATTTAAGAAATCAAAATATGTTTGATGTTGTATCCATGAGTGGAAGTGGGTCTTCTCTATTTGCATTATCGAACAAAAAAAAAAGTCAGACCCATGAAATATCTTCATCTTATCAAAAAGAAGGAATTAAAAAATTAATAAACGATATAAAGATAAAATTTAATATGAATGTTAGGGTTTATTTGTGTGATGCCCTGCGAAAAGCTCATAATGCTTGGTACGACCCTACCAAGCTAGCACATGAGTTCAAGTGAAAATTGTAAAAATATATATGTATGTATATATATATAAATATATATATATATATATATATATATCCTTATAAAATAGGTTTATATATATGTTTATTACAATATTATTATATTTTTATCTTATCTTATGTTTTTTTTTTGTGTATCTTTATAACATATATTTTTATTTACTTTAAAAATATTATTTTTTTTACTATTTTTTTTATTTTTTTAATTTGTCTTATATTATCATTATATATATATGTCTTCATTTAATATTATGAATAATTTTAAAATTTTTTAAAAAAAAAAATAAAATATGAATATTTTAAATAAATTGGTATTTTTAAGGTTTATTAAAAAAATTATAAAAATAAAATAACAATTATAGTAAATGATGTATATATATGGGAATATGGTATATATATATATATATATATATATATATATATATTTTATTCTTAATTTTGTCTTTTTATATTTATAAATCTTTATGTATTTTTTTATCATCCAAATTCAGTTTGTCCATAATTTTATCAACTTCTTCAACATTTTCTTGAGTATTTTCATTAGGAATATTTGTATCTTCATTATTATTTTGATTTAATTCTTGTGTTTTTTTCTTTCTCCTTCTTGATGAATATCCTGCATCGTATTTTTTTTTACTAAAATCTAAATTGAATTTCTTAATACAATATGCTAATCCGTATTTCTTGACAGTTTTTAATCCTTTGGCACTTACTTTCATTTTTATAAAACGATTTTCTTCCTCAAAAAATATTCTTTTGTTTATTAAATTGAGTCTTTGAATTCGGTGAGTTCTTACACCTGACTTTGAAATTTTACGAGCATTCCAATTATCCATCTTTCCAAGTATAGCACACCTAATAAATATATAATTATATATATATATATATATATATATATATATATATATATATATATATGTGTATACATATATTATTTATTTGTGTGTGTATGAAAACATATGATGGTATTACACTATAATTAATTAAAATAATATTACATATATCATTCTATTTTTTTACCTTCTTATGGGTAATTTTATTTCTTTATGTGGTAACATAGTCACTTTGTTAATTCTTTTATGTGCTCCAAATCCATAATGCTTTTTAATGGATGAGGGTCCTGTCATCCTATATTTTCTTATCTACACAAAAAAAAAAATATATAAATATATAAATAAATATATATATATATAATATATATATATATATATTATATATATTGGCACATATTTATTTTCTTGTTTATTTTACCGCTAGAGCTTCTTTGTGCCTTTTTTTTGTATTCAGTGCAAATTTAGTAACTGACTTGTTAAGAATATTATTATTCTTAAACATTACATTTTTTTTAAATAAAGATATCACTATAAGGAAAACGAAAAGAAATATAAATTAAAAAGTAAAAAGGATAACATATATAAAATAAAAATGTTATGTAGTATTATGGTAACTGGATAAAATTAAATAATGTATACATGGCTATCATATATATATTGTCTTCTTTTTAAAGGTTTTCAATTTATTACCATAAAAATAATTAGGATATTTTAATATATTATTCATTCCATTTTTATTAATCTATTGTAAAGAGAAAAATAAATAAATATATAAATAAATAAATATATATATATATATATATATATATATGATATATATGATATATATGTGTGTACATATATTTATGTTTTCCTAATAGACTATTTAAAATAAATGTGATTCATTAAAACATTATATATATATCATCATAAAAAGGTATAGTTATACTTCTTTTATTTTATTTTATTTTATTTTTACCTGAGTTAATATGACTTTTGGAAATATAAAGTTAGAGTAAATTGTTATATATAATATATATACATATTTTATTAATTTATATATTTTATTTTTGCTTTGCATTATTCCTTTTTTTTCTTTTTTTTTCGTTTGAAGGAAGGAGAAGATATAAATGAATCTTATTTTCTTATTATTATCATTTAGAAAAAAAAAAAAAAAAATACACACGCACACAAAAAAATAAAGAAAAAAAAAAAAAAAAACAAATAAACAAACAAATTGTAATAAAATCTTTATAGATATGTCAACATCATTTTGTAATTGTATTAATATAAAAAAATATATATAATAATGAAAAAAAAAAAAAACAAAAAACAAAAACAAAAAAGAATTTTTTTACTATGTATTATTATATATTACAATGGCTTAAAATATAAGTAGCCTTTTAAACGAATTCTCATTTGTTTTACACTTTATTCGGATTTAAAGAATATTATATTATTTTTTTTAATAAACAAAAGAAAAAAAAAAAATAAAATAATAATAAAATAAATAATAAAAAGGGAAAATAAAATATTTAAGATAAAATATTATATTTATATAAAATATATAATATATATATATATAATATATGTATATAATACGTACTATACACTATATTATTATTTTTCTTTTTTCTGATAAATTCTCTAGCCTAATTACATATTTTTTGATTAATATATACTTAATACTTTTTTTCTATTAAATAATATTTTGTTTAATAAGTATATTTCAAATTAAGATGAATTCATAAAAAATATATATATATATAATTATATTATGATAAAATATTGAAAGTTCCATAATTATAAATTTACATTTTAAGAATTAAATTAGTACCTTTTTATTATAACCTTATAAAAAAAACTAGGGTTTTTTTGTTGTTATATAATATAAACCTGGGTTTCATCAGAACAAGAAAATTGTATATTAAATAAATAAATATATATATTATATATATATATATATTTATATATGTATAATGAAAAATATATTAATTTTTAGTGAATAATTCAAAATTGAAAATAAAAATATTATACATTCTTTAAAGTGAAATTATGGATAATCAACGAAACATGGAAGATGCTCAAAATGCTTTAGGGATGATGATATATCAGATTTTAAACAATGTATATATATATATATATATATATGAATTTTTAATATACAAATAAAACAATATATTATATATATGTGTATGTATGTATGTATGTATATATGTATGTTTTATGTGAATTAAGAACATAATACATGTGTTTATATATTTCCTTTCTTCTTTTTTAGCAAGTAAGAAAGACATGTTTTGATAAATGTTTTGGTCAGAAATTTTCTGAACAGATGGGAAAAAACGAGCAAATTTGTTTAGCAAAATGCATGGACAGAATGTTAGAATAAAAAAAAATATATATATATGTATGTATATTTTTGAAGGATATATTTGTTCTTTGTTATTATATAAACATATGTAGATGAATTATATTTTGTTAACTTTCTCACATTGTATTAATAGTTTAATTATATATATATATATATATATATATATATATATGTGTATTTTTTTTTATTTTTTATTTTTTTTTTATTTAGGTACGAAACACATACTATTGTAACCAAAGCGTCTACCGAAATTTCACAAAATTTAAACATGGATACAAATTTTTAAGTTAATAATTAAATATTTAAAAAAAGACAAAAACAAAAATATATAAGTTTTTTTTTTTTTTTTTTTTAATATGATAATTTTTATTTATTGTTAATTAGATTTAAAATATATATATAGTTATTTATTTATTTATATTTATATATATATATTGATAACTTGTTTGAATTAAAAAAATAATAATAAATACAAAATATATGTAATTTATTAAATATAATATATATAAGAATACCAAAATAAGGTTAAGATTAAAATAAAATAAAAATAAATGTATAATATCGGATCGATAATTAATAAAAGATATAAAAAGGAGAAAAAAAAAAAAAAAAAAGATCAATTATTTTATAATATTATATTTAATTATATTAATTTATATTCATTGTCTCTTATTAATTATGGGATTAAATATATTGATGATGAACAACTTTGACAGACATATATAACATAATATTCATAACATAAATTCTCATTAAAAATAAAAAAATCTCCACATCGACAAAAATAGATAAATGTATTTTCTTCTTTTATATATTCTAAATCTTTTCTATGAATACTTAAAGCATTTTCATATGTTTGAGATATACATGTATTGTTATTTTGATTTTGTATATTTTTTAAAATTTCTTCATATGCCCATATTAAGGTAACAAAATCTATAGTATCTTTCTCATCTGATTTTTCTTTTATTAAATTTTGTTTTAATTTATCTGGATGATATATAACAGCTAGTTTCTTAAACTGTTTCTTTACGGTCTCTATATCACAATTTTTTTCAACCTTCAAAATTAAATATGGATCGTTGGTCATTTTGTAATTTCTCATTTTCCCGTTAACACAAACATTTTCTCAACAAATAAATAAACAATAAAAAAAAAAATATATATATATATATATATAGGAATACAATTTGTTTTTTAAATGATAGTTCTTAATTTTATATTTCAAAAGGATTACAAACTTTTATTATATTATAACATATATATATATATATATATATGTAGCTCTTATTTTATTATTATTTCTTCAAATGGATTATAGGTTCCTTCAATATATATAAATAAATAATATTATATTAAAATGAAGAAAAATGAATTACTTTTATAAAGAAAAAATGTAGCTCCCTATATATGAATGCATACAAAATGTAATGTATATATATTATATATATATATATATATATATTATTTATTCATAATATGAATATATATGTTCCCATAAAAACGAAATAATGTTTGAATTATAAATAATATTAATATAGTATTGTGATATATTTTATTTGTAATTTTATTTTATTATTTTTTTTTGTTATAGTAATATAGATTGCTATTATTATATTATATTTTTATTTTTATTTTATTTATTTTTTTTTTTTGGTAGCTTATCAAATTTTTGAATGTTCAAAGAATTTATATATATATATATATATATATATATATATATTTATATAAAAATATTTTTTGTGTAACATTAGATAGAATATTAAATTCATATTATATATCTGAATATCACAACATACAAGGATGATATATGAAATTGTTTTTTTTTGATTAGATATTTAGAAATGAAGTATATAATTTAATATTTATATATTTATATATACCACATATTTTTTAATATAACCTGACCCTTTTGAAGATATAAATATGATATTTTTAAACTGTAAAAAATATGGAGGGGGTGTTGGAAGGAGATTGTGTATGCCTAATTATAGTGGTAGTAGTGATAGTATTTATAAATATAAAAAGTTTGTTTTAAAAAAAATAAATCATAAGTATGAAAATGTATTATTATTTGGTGATGTGAATAAATTAAGAAGTACAGCCATTGAACTAATTCGTGGTATGAAAAATGAAGATAAAATTAATAGAGAGCAAAAGAATTATTCATTTAAAAAATATGAAGGAATGGAAAAGAAAAGGAAATATCAAGTAGAAGAAAAAAATATCTTAGATGAAGAAAATGGAGATGATATGTTGAATAATATTGAAAATGAAAATAATATTGAAAATGAAAATAATATTTATAATGAAAGTAATATTTATAATGAAAATAATATTTATAATGAAAGTAATATTTATAATGAAAATAATATTTATAATGAAAGTAATATTTATAATGATAATAATATTAATAATAATGTAAATATTTATAAGAACGTTATTCTAACTACATCTGAGAAAGAATCTTTACCGTTAACAAAAAAATTATCCTTCTGGCAAATATATAGTATTAGGGTTAAAAAAAGTCTGCATTTATTAAATGCCTCTGATTTTGCTCTGATTCTTCAATCCTTCCATTTATATAACAAGGATACAGGTAAAACAAAATAAGTAAATTAACATATATATATATATATATATATATATATATATTATATGTATGTATATATTTATATGTGTACATATCATTTATGTATGATTATTATATTTATTTTTATTTTAGGTGTATATGTGGCAAGTGTGAAATGCATAGAAAATAAAATTCCACAAATGAGGGGTCCCTCTTTTGTTGTTCTTCTGAATATATTAAGCACGAGGTTAAAAAAAAATAACTATAACGACTTTTTTGAAAAGATGATGAATTTCATACCTAATATTTTATACGAGTTAAATATAAAAGACATGAATAATATTTTAAATAGTTTTTATAACTTAGATATAATGAATAATAAAGTGTGTGAAATTATGTATCCTAAAATATTATATAATATGGATAATATAAATGATGCTCATTTATTATCTTCCCTATGTTATATATTTTATAAATATAATTTTGAAGATCTACATTTTTTTGAATGCTTAAAGAAGAAGAGTTTAAAGCTTATGCACACTTTTGATGCCCAAGATTTTTATAAATTAATATTTTCTTTATATAAAAAAAATATTTGTGTAAAACAAATTATAGAGGAAAAAAAAAATGATATATCCACGTTTAAGAGTTTTTATAACGAGGAACAGAAAATGTTTTTTTCTGAAATATGTAATATGAATTGATGTAGATAATATGTGTATATTTTTTTTAATATTATATAGAATTTTTTATTTTTTAAATGATATTATTTTTTTATTTCATTATATTTGTTTTTTTTTTTTTTTTGTTATAAATAAGTATACTTAACAATAATACATATATATATATATATATATATATATTTAAAGATGAATCATAATATAAATATCTTTTTGTTTATTTGCAAAAAGGAGAATGATATAAAAGCTAAAAAGGGTATACAAAAAAAACTTATACCTACAATAAATAAATTTAATAAAAAGATTATTATAAAATATGTTTTATATGACTGTAGGAATAAAACTTATATGATAAAAAAAAAATGGAAAGTACATTACATTTTAAATAAAACGAAGAAAAAGGTTAAAAAAAAGAAAAAGGAAAAAATAATAAAAAAATTAATACATGATGAAATGATATATAATAAAAATAATTTTGATAACGTGAATAAAGTAGATAATAAGAATGTTCATCTTAATGATAATATTTTATCTTTTAATAAAAAAGATGGATGCCCTAAATCAAGTTATAGAATTTTATTGCAAACAATTGGGAAAAATATTAAAAAATTTAAAAATAGCACTATAATAAATACAGGTATATTAATATATACCTATATAAATACATACATATATATATATATATATATATATATATATATATGTGTGTGTGTACATATTCTTTAAGGGGTAGACACCAAGAAACAGGAAAAGAATGTGTTCTTCTATGGTTTCTTATTTACAAAATACTACAACAAATGTAACAGATTGAAATTATAAAACATTAATACATGTGATACACTTAATAATAAAAAAATATATTATTTATTGTGTGATGTTTATTAATTAGGATGTTATATTTACAATTTATAGATAAGAGAGAAAATGGATTAGTTGTAGAAAGGTGCAGTTTTATTGAAGAAGACAAAAGAGTGAAGCAACCATACGCGGTGTTTAAAAAATATGAACACATTACAGATACATCTGATAAGGAATATAAAAATAGTTTAGATATAGATGATTGTATGAGAAGAAAAAAAGGTTTAATATTTGATATATATGATTATATAATGAAAATGGGATATAAATGTAATTAAAACAAAATATATATATATATATATATATATATGTATATAAAATTTTGTGATGGTTATATTTTAATAGATAATATGAATTATTTATTATTATTATTATTATTATTATTATTATTTTTATTTTTATATATTTTTTTTATTTATAGATGTAAAAGTATATCTATCTTCGTGGTTATATATAAATGAAAGAATTATTGACTTGGGAGGGAAGAATAAAATAAAATGTAAGAAAAAGAAAATAACAAAAAAAATAAGAAGATATAACAAAGTGACATTTTGTCATCGATGTTTTATCAAAAAAACGTTTGATTATAAAAATCTGCGATATCCTCAATGTTGTAATAATCTACCATCTAAGGAGAAAATAAAAACAAAGGATAATTTAAGAAATAGTATAAAAAAGATAATAAAAAAATTTATTAAATATATTTATAATAATAATATATTATATAAAAGAGATATATATAATATATGCTTTATTGTTCAATATATGATTTTAACAAATGAGAAAAAAAAAATTTTTGTCTACTTAATTAATTTTCCTTTTTGTAATATATATAAGGATAATATATTTAATAATAATAATAATGAGAAATGTTTACTATTTTTATTTCATAAAAGAATTTTAAAATATTTAAAAGGTATTAATGATTATACAACATTCTTATTTCCTTTTAATAATTCAAAGGTTTGTCAAATGGGTTTAAATTTAAAAAAAAAAATGATATCTTTTATAAAGAATATAAAAAAAAAATCATTATTAGAAAATTGTAAAAGAGAAAAATGGAAGAGAAAAAAATATAAAAAAGTTAAACTGAGTAATATTAATTTTTATGTTAATATGGTAAATAAAAGAGAGGAAAAAAAAAAATATAATTATGCAAGTGATAATTACATGAATAAATATAATATATTAGATGAAAAAGAAAAAAAAAAGAATCATAGGATATATCATAAAAAGAATATTATTTTCCATACACATATGTTTGAATTATTCGTGCGACTTATATTTGAAAATACAAAAACGTATTTTACCATTTTTATAAACGAACAAACATATGATAATGAATTATATAAAAGTATATACTACTTAAATTTATGTCAAATGATAGACACAAAAATATGTCTAACAGGTAGTGCAGTGATGGTTAAAAGAGTGCAGAAGAATATAAAGAATAAAAATAGAAAAAATAATAGAAATGAAAATAATGACAAGGATGACAATAATAAAAACCTTTTAATGTGTGGAGAACAAAATGATATGATAGCCAAACTTGTGAAACAAAACGATATATACAAAAATGAAATCCAAGAAAAAGATAAAATGCTATTAAATCTACAAAATGATATAGATAAAAAAAATAAAACATTAGAAGAACTAGAAGAAGAAATTCAGAAATATAAAAACGAAAATTTAGATAATATAAAAATTATACAATCATTAAAATACAAAATAACAAGAAAAGATATTCATAAAAATGATAATAATACAACCGAAGCAGGACAAAAGAATAATAATTATTTAATAAAATTATATAATGAAAATAATATTTTAAAGGAAAAACTTAAAAAATTTAATAGCTCTATTAAAAAGCAAGACAGCTCAACAAAGTTGATGATAAAACTGGAGCATAACAAGGAAGACAACCAGAGTGGCATAATTAACATCACAGATGTAAAAATATATATATATATATATATATATATATTTATTTATTTATTTATATATATGTGTGTATAATATATACATATTGATTTTTTATTATGGAAAAAATGTACATATATTAAATAAAATAAAATGTAAATAATTTATATTTAATAAATATAAATATTTCAATCTTAGAAGAAAGATGACGATCAGATAAAGAAAATGAGTTTTTTTATGAAAGCCTTTCTAGATGCTGAACAAAAATTATACGTAATAATATAAAATGTATAAGAGTTGTATTGAGTATGATTATTTAATTATTTATTTATATATTTACTTATTTATTTATATATTTATTTATTTATATATTTACTTATTTTTTTTTATATATTAGACAGCTGATGTTGTAATAAATACTCAAAAGGAAATAATGACAAAAATGAAAAAGGAAAGAAACAATTATTTGGAAAATATAAAAGCTAAAAAACTAACCTTTGTAATATTAAATTATAAATTACAGAAGAAGAAAATATTTAAATATATTATATATTTTATGTGTTGTATATATTTTATATAATTTTTACATATCTACCTATTTAGAAGAAAGAATTGGAAAACTCATTAGATTTTATCTTTTCGTTATGTGAAGACATACGATCCAAAAAAGAAAAGATATGCATTACTAATAGGATGAAGAATTTAAAAGATTGTATATATGTAATATGATAAGATTTTTTAAAAGTAAAGAGGACATTTCACTTAAAAGATATTATGTGTGTGTATATATTGAAAATATATCTTATTTTAATTTATATTTTTTTTTTTTTTTTGTGTAGGATTTTTTAAGAGAATTTGAGGGAAGTTATTAATAATTACGGTTCTTATGTTATTTATTTAAAATATGTAATGAATAATTGTTATAATTATATAATGAGGATATAATAAAGGTTTATAAATAAATAAATAAATATATATATATATATATATATATATATATATATATATATATCCTTTAATGTCGTCATAATAATATTTAAAATATACACTTGTTGAATGAACCTTCACAAGTGTGATATAATATTTTTAGTATTAATTTTTTTTTTTTTTTTAATAGACTAGTAAAATGTTTAAAATTAATGAGTAAATCCAAATAATATATAATATATATATATAAGTATTATTCTGAGAATGTATAGTATATATGTTTATTATGTTTTAATCTATCATATTAAAAATTGTAAAAGTAAAAATAACACAAAAAAAAAAAAAAAAAAAAAAAAACAAACACACATATATATATATATATATATATATATATATATATATATATATATTTATATATTTATATTTTTTAGTTTGAGCAAAAGTTATATATGAATATAAAAATAGAACATAAGACTAAAAGAATAACAATACATTTAGTATAGAATAGAATAGATGATTTATTTGTTTTGAAATTAATTTTAATAATTTGTTGATCATTAAAAGATTGAAGATATAAATATATGTTTGATGAAAAGTTAAAGTATGTTTCAAGAAAATTATGTAGAAGTCTTTGTATATTTTTTTGTTTATCTACTTTTATAAAAGCAAATAATTTATTGTTAATATCAAAATAGAATGATGAAATATAATTTTGAAAATTATTACATATATATTCATTAATTATTATATCATTTTTTTTGTATTTTGTATAATTTAAGATGCATGTATTTCCTTCTATAATATTATATAGATATTTTGGTATTTCTATATTTATATTATAAAATATATTAATATAATAAAAAATTCTATATATTTTTTTAACTTTAAAATTTTCATTATTTGATGTATTTCTACTAGATATATGTGGATATATAATATTATCCTTATTTTTGTTTGTCATATTATAATCATTGAAATATGTTGAATTGTTTTGTTTAGTTTTATGTGAATTTTTTTCGAAGGTGTATGTGTCTTTATATATATTATAAGTACTGTTACTACTGCTAGTAGTACTACTACTACTATTACTATTATTATTATAATAATTATTATTATTATTATTGTTGTTGTTGTGATTTGTATTATTATATGTACTAATATACATATTATCATTTGATGTACTTTTTGTTTTATCCCTTTGAACTTTATCCTGTCCATTTTCTTCTTTATATGGAGATAAATATTTTTGATATTTATCTTTAACATCTTGTATATATTCATATATCCCTTTTTTACTTTTTACAGTGTCATTATTTCCATTATTATGATTATTATTATATATGATCTTTGATTTTAACTTTTTTTTAAAAAAATTATTCAACAAATGGCTGTTTTTTTTCTTTTGTACTATAGCTGACTGGTCATCATAATATTCATAGCGTCTACATTCAATAATTAATACGTTACTATATATTTTTTGATTTAATAAAAAAAGAAAATTATCATATATTTCATTGTCCTTTACATACATCTGACTATTAAAGCATAAACCTTTTACTAGTATGGTATGTACTTTTTCGTCTACACTTGCATAATAGAAATTATCATTATATTTAAATTTTTTATTTAAAGGTATATATTCTTTCGTTTCATCATTAAATAGTTGTATATTATCTAGATAAAAATAAGATGTGAAATTATGATTAATATATTTGTTTTCTCTAACAATATTAATAGTATATGTTTTAATATATTCGTAAAATATAGTTATTCTAATATTTTTATTTTCATAATGTTGTTCAAGAGAAAGAGTATAAGGGATATCATAAAAATTAATTTTTTTATTATTTATATGAATATAATATTTCTTTAAATATAATTCATCTCTTTCAAGAGATTGTGATATATTGTTAACATATTCTAAGGTATTTTCTTCATAAAAAGGTTCACTTTGTAAAGATTCATTTTTATATAGAAAATCTTCCCATATATTTAAAAATGGGCTAATATTAATTTCGTCATCATTAACTAGTATATTGTATACATAAATATTTTTATTAAATATAAAAGAAGAATTACTAATTAATATATTGCTAATATATATATCGTGACATTTAATATAATACCTTTTATATGAAGAATGAAAGAACAAAATGGACATGAAGAACAAGGACAAATATTTCAAGCTTATAAATCCCATTATTATTATACGATATTGTTATATGTTAAATATTTTACTAACCAAAATGAAATATTCAGAATATGGAAAAAAGAGGACATTTTTTTTTTTGAAAATAAAATAAATGAATAAAAAATATGTAAACGCACATATGTATAAATATTATA
>NC_031485.1:46799-50733 GCF_001602025.1 Plasmodium gaboni | reverse complement strand
TTTTATATATTAATTTATTTTATGATACATATATATTATATCTATATATAATATATATATAAAATAATAATATATAAAAATAATACAACATATTTAAATATTCTCGTGACGTTTTTCAAAAATTATTTTTTTAATATAATAATATATTATATATACATATATATACCGAGTAGTATTCTATATATATATATTAATTCATAAAAAAAAAATTCAGACTAATAAATATTTTATATTTATATTATATTATGTCACTTTTATTTTTTTATTTCAAACATATATAAAGATATATTTATATATTGAATATATTTATATATATTTTGTTTTATATTATTTTTTTTTTATTACGTAAATGTAGGAAATATTATATTATATATAAATAGATTTATAAATAAATATATATATATAATAAATTATTTCTATCCATATCTATGTATAAAAGAATAATATTTTGTATTGAAAATTATTTATTTATATATATATTTTAATATATTTTGAATTTATATATAAAAAAAAAAATAGGAATAATTATATATATATATATATATATATATATAATAATTACATAATATATAATTTTTTTTATATATTTATTATTTTTTTTTATTTTATTATTATTATTTTTTTTGTTGTTAATTTTTTATTTAAAAATGGTGTTAAAAAGTTCGTATATATTTTTCTTTCTCTTTCTTGTGATACTTAATTTTAATAACGTTGTAGAAGGGGAGAATGAAACTACAACTATCGAAAATAATCCAGGAAATAATGATAATATTGGAAGGTCAGGACCAAATGATAAAAACGAAAATGTTCAAAAGGATGTAAATAATAATATGGGTATGAATAATAATAATAATAATATCAATAGCAACAACAATAATAATAATATAAATAACAACAATAATAATAATATAAATAACAACAACAATAATAATATAAATAAAAACAATAATAATAATATAAATAACAGCAATAATAATAATATAAATAACAACAATAATAATGATATAAATAACAACAATAATAATAATTTAAACAATAATAATAATAATAAAAGTAGTAATGGATTTTCAAATTTTTTCAATAAACTTTTTGGAAAAAAAAAAGATATGAAAAAAGAGGGAGATGCAAAAAGTGAAGAAGATTTAAATAAAAATAAGAATATTGAAAATAATAAGGGGAGTGCTGTAAGTTCTAATGTCGAGGTTACAAAAAATCAGGATAAATCAAGTGACAACCATAATAATAATAATAATAATAATAATGATGATGATGATGACGATAATGATGATAATGACGATATTGATGAGATTGACGAAAGAGACGATAGCGATGATAATGATGATAGTGATGAAAGCGATGATAACGATGATAGTGATAGTAACGATGAAAATGATAGTAATGATAATAATCAAGAAGATAGCAAAAAGGAAGAGAATAAAATTAATTTTACAGAACAAAATAAAGAACAAAATAAAGAACAAAATAAAAAACAAAATATGTTTTCAACTAATAATAAAGGATTAAATAAATATAATATAGATAATGAATTAAAAGAAGTAGATGAACTTTTGAAAAGTGATAATTATATGTTAAGCAAATATCATGTTTCATTTTTTAATAATTTTGAAGAGGATACATATAATAAGAAAAAATTTATACGACCTTATGATCTTAGTATGTTAAAAAGTATATTAATATATAGACAAAGAGTAACAAGAAATTGTGTTAATATTTTTCAAGATTTAGATGCTGTTTTTGGAAAATGTTATAATAAAGATGATGCTAAATTAAGTATTACTCGTGATAAGGTTAAAAAAGAGTTAAGTAGAAAAAATAAAAATTTTGTAGAATATTTAATGGAGATGTTAGAAAATACACTTAATCGTATGAATGATGATTTTATTAATAAAGATATATTTGATTTAAATAATTATGTTAAAGAATTTGAATTAATAAATTATTTATTAATACATGAAGATTCAGATATATTTTTAGAAACATATAATTTAATAAGTGGATTAAATTCAAAGATAGAAGAAACATCTATTGAAAAACTTAAAAATGTAATATTAAAAGGAAAACATATTAATTACAAAATGAAGGATGATATTTATTATATCCTTAAAAAGGCATATGCTAAATATTTTAAAATTGATGTATATAAAAAAGGAAAATTATTATATCCAACTTTATATTATCATAGAAGTGCATTTATAAAATCTTTTGTAGTTGAATTTTTTAATAATAATAAAGTATGTGAAAATACAAAATGTCCCCTTAACTCAAACTGTTATGTTATAGATGATGAAGAAACATGTAGATGCTTACCTGGATTTAATAATATAAAAATAGATGATGAAATGAATTGTGTTAAGGATGATACTTTAAATTGTTCTAGAAACAATGGAGGATGTGATATACATGCTAAATGCACTCTTGTTGATAAACAAATTGTGTGTGAATGTAAGGATAAATTTGAAGGTGATGGAATATATTGTTCCTATTCTTTTTTTAGTTCAATACATAATTTTATTTTCTTTTTTATATTATTTCTATTTATTTTTATTTTATAGTCTAGAAAAATTTTAAGATAATAAAATTTTATATTTTTTTTTTTTTTTTTTTTTTTTTTTTTATCATACCGTAAAAATATCATATACATTATATATATATATATATATATATATGTAAATTCCAATTTTTTTTTTTTTTTTTTCTGCTAAAAAAAATAATTTTACATAAAAATATTCATATGATTAAATAAAAATATATATATATTTAACGTTAAACGAAATTAAGCATAAAAACTCTAATATTTTTTTTTACCTTATAGTTAAAAATATTATTATATCTGCATTTGATAGACAAAAATATTAACTATACTTACATATATATATATATATATATACATATAATTTTATATTAGTTTTATAGAATGCGAATTAATCTTGTTCTATATGCTTTAACATATGTTCAACATTTTTTATCAAATTATACTTTTCTTAATAAATATATTGCAGTCATTGTGGTTTCATTTTTATAATTATCTGTTTTCTTCATTTTATGAACAAGTGATTTATATAAATTTGTATGATAGTATAAGGTATTATATTTATTTTAATATGGTCCTTCCTTATTTTCATGTTGAATATAATTTGTTTTGTCTTTTTTTTTTGTTCTTTTTATCTCTTTTTTTTTTATTTTTTGCATTTATATATTTAAGGATATATGTGATATTATTGTATTTGATATTATTTTATTTATTATAATTTTGGTAGTATATCATTTTGTGCACATATATTTGTGTAATGTTTCATATTAATAAAATTGAACATGTTAAAATTTTTATTTCTATATATGTTATGAGTTTGTGTATGGTAAAAAAGTAGTAAGTGGTATTATTTTTATAAAAACATTAATTAATTAATTATATATATATATAGTTATATAATTTAAGATATAATGTTTTTTAATATATTTTGTGTATTCTACGAATAATAAAACAATTGATTTTGTTAAGCATGCTTTAAATTTATTTGTTCCATTTTTATATATATTTTCCAATTATTTGTAAAATCAATAACTTAATATATATATATATATATATATATATATATATATATATTATATAAACATTCTGAGTGTGTCTTATTTTCACATTTTGAAGGATAGTAATATAAATAAAAACCTGTTCATAGGTCTCGTGTTATATTTTGGAAAAGAACATTTATTTTTTGAAAAGGATATCTGTTAATATAAGAATATATAAATATATATGTATATGTGCTTATATTATTTTTTTATACTATTTTGTATATATTTATTAAATATAGAATAATGTGAAAAAAGGATAAATGAGAAATTGTGTACATATAATGGGAATTAAAAATACAAGAATAAATATTTAACTATTTCGAGAACATTAACATGTCAT
>NC_031485.1:22234-46499 GCF_001602025.1 Plasmodium gaboni | reverse complement strand
TTTTTTTGTCTCATTTGATTTGTTTTGTAGTCTTCCATAATAAATAAATATATATATATATATATATATATATTTTTTTTTTTTTAATTTTTGTGTATCCATGGGTAATAGCTGCAAGAATATTATAAGAACTCGACGGGAGAATTATTCTGCCGATATTTATAACGAAAGATTTGATTTTCGAAAGGATGTGAATTGTCATGTGGATAAACTCAAATATTTTAATGATATATATGTTAAGAAAAAAGAAAAAAATGATAATATGAAAAGAAAAGAAGATGATAAAATATCCTGTTCTTCTATTGATGATGATTGCTATTTAATTGAAAATAATACAGTTGGTTATGTTGATGAATTATATCATATCTTAGGTAATAAAAAACGCATTACAATAAAAAAAAAAGTCGATGATAAATCAGATATGGAAGAATATCTTATAATAGAAAAACATATGAAAGTTAAAAGAAAGAAAAAAAAAGCAAAGGATAAAAAATATAAAGAAGAAATCGAAAAATATATAATCAATGATGAACAGAATAAAATGAGTGAAAAAAAAAAGATTAATCATAAAACAAAAGATAAAATGATAAAATATGATAAAGATAATATATATGTTGAAAAAAATTATAAAATATATAATAAAAGTAAAGATGATCTTTTCATTTTCCCTTTACAAGATAAAAATAATAATAATAAAAAAAATAATAAAAAGAATAATAAATCTAGATCTCATTCAAAAAATACTGAAATGGAAACATGGTGTAGTTCATCAAATGATAAGTATGATATTTTTGAACAAGACAGAAGATATCTCTTAAAAAAAAGAAAAGAAAATACTGATATGAAGAATAAGGAAAATCATGAAAAGGAATCTCAGAATGATAATTCGAATAATTCATCAGACAAGAAATTTTATAAGACGAACAAAAAATATAAAGACCCATTTGAATGATAAAAATAAATAAATAAATATATATATATACATACTATATTTTAACGTATTTAAATATACAATCCAAGATATAAATAAATCAAATAAATAACTATATAAATATATATATATATATATATATATATATATATATATAATGTAAATATGAATCTATTTAAATAAAAATATATTTTTTTTTTTTACATTTTTATAAGATACTGTAGCCTTTTTAATATAAGATGCTATTTAAGCATTTCATTTACTTTTGTTTTATTTTGACAAAATTGTAAGTAGCATATATAAATATATATATATATATATATATATATATATATATGAAATTTATTTGTTTATTTATTTATATGGAATATTTATATTTTGATCATTTATTTAATATTTTTTTATTTCATATTTTAACAAGTTAATAAAAAGGTTATAATTATGCAAACGTTAAAGAAAAATATATATATATATATATATATATATATATATGAAATTTATTTGTTTATTTATTTATATGGAATATTTATATTTTGATCATTTATTTAATATTTTTTTATTTCATATTTTAACAAGTTAATAAAAAGTTTATAATTATGCAAACGTTAAAGAAAAATATATATATATATATTATGTAATAAATAATTTAAAATTTTAAAAAATTAACAAATAAATTAAAAAATATATATATATATATATATATAATAATTAGATAATTATTTACGCATATAAAATGAATAAATTTAAAAAAAAATTAGAGAAGAAATGATAACATCATCTAAAGAAAAATATAGGAAATTATAAAACAACAATTCCATATAAAATTAAAAAAAAAAAATAAATACTTAATAAATTTAATTTATTTTCTACTATTATTTTAATGAAAAGAATAAATAAATATAAATATATATACATATATGTAATGAATTTAATTTTAATGAATGTGCCAATTTATTTGACATAATTTCCCCAAACAATTTACATATATATATATGCATATGAGTAACTATACTTATTATAATATGGGATACTTTAAAATTGTCATGATATAATTATATATTTTATGTCTGAATATCAAAATTTTCCTATCTCTCTAACAACAACAAAAAAAAATATATACATATATATATATATATATATATATATACATATATATATTTTATATATGGCACAATAAGAGAATAGAATAATATAGAATTATCGACCCCTATGAATATTGCAATTATAAGTATCTCCTTAGATATATATAGAAATGTGTACAAAGAAATTCATTTAAAAATATAATTATATACCTATATGGCTATTTATTTTGTTGGTTACTATATGTTGTATAAACATACACTTTTATATATTTCCTTATTTGTTCACTACTTTTTTTTTTATTTTTTTTTTTATTTTTTGTTGGCACACCATGAGAGAAAAATGACCCAAAAAAAATCAGCAAAAAAGACGACGGTAGCTTGATAAATTCTTGGAACAAAAACAAAATTAATTAGAGTGAGTGGTGTCCATGTCATTAAGGATATGAAGAAAACTTTCATACCTGTATTAACTATTTTATCAATAATTTCTGATTTCCTTTGATTTTTTAGTATACCATTATAAAAAAAGAAAATCGTCAAATGTATAGGACCAAAAATGAAATTATCAAATAAAGTTGGTATAAAAGATTTATATAAAAATGTATCAGGTTTTGATTTAATAAAATTGGCTAATATTTTACCATACCACCATGTCATAATTGGTCCTTCTAATGTTAATCCAATAAGTGCCATTCTTAAGGTTCTTAAAAAATCATATTCAACGTCATTATTTTTTTTATGTACTTCCATCATTTGACATGTTAGATCAGCTATAAAATATAAAGTACCAGCTATAATACAATTCATTAATAATAAATGTTTTTCAAATAAATTATTCATAAATAAAGATAATTTTCTAACAAATATCGATGAAAGAAATCCTTTTTTTTTGGAATATTGAGCTGCATATTTAATATCTCGTGCTACATCATCTAAATTGATATTTGTTTCTATATGTGGAATATTTTTTTTTTCTTGTATTTTCTTATTATTATTATATACATTTTGTACATTACTACTTGGATAAACATTTCTTTTATCATATCTCCCATATTTTATATTATGTAAGGTGCAGATATTATTTTTTATTTGTATTTGGAATAAATATTTTTTGTTACTATTGTTATTTACTATATTATTAAAAATGCAACTAGCATAACTATTTATATTATTTGTATAACTATTAATATTATTTGTATAACTATTAATATTATTTGTATAACTATTTATATTATTTCTATAATTATTTATTTTGTTATAATTTATGGGAATATTCTGTTCATTCTTAATATAATGAATATGATTATTTTCATTCATATAATCACAATTACTGTTAGGTATCTTTTTTTCTGTTTCCTCTTTATTTATTTGATATTGATCATATTTTAAACAATTATCAATATTATAGTAATATGAATTTTCATTATTTATAACATTTTGTTTATTATTAATTTTAGGATATGTTTGGTAATTTTTGTTTTTTATCTCGTCTTTTTTCAATTCGTTTAATGTATTAAAAGTATTAAAGTAAAATAAATTATTATTTAGTGTGTATCTAATTTTATCTGGTAATTTTAAGTTGTTACATATATCCGTGACATACCATCTTTTAAAATAATAATCTAAGGAGAAAAAACAAATATACATGTGGTTAATCGTAAAAATAATGTGCATAAAATAAATGAATTTAGAATTTTATATTATTCATAAATTGTGTTTTGTTTGTTTTTTTTTTCATACCTAAATAGGAAGAGTTCACATTTTTTGCTATAATTTTTATATGTTTTCTTTTTATGTCCATATAAGCATTAATTAACATTATATGTTATTGTTTGTCAATAAGTTATATACAACAAGGGGATATAACACATATCATATATAAATATATATATTTATAATTTTATTTTGATATATATATATATATATATATATATACATTTATTTATTTGTATTATGTCCAACAGTTGTATATTTTATGGAAAATTATTAAAGTTGGGTTATTATCTTTTATACCTTAAAGTATATGTAAAAATGAATAAAATATATATATATGTGTGTAATATATTTCATAAAAAACTAAAACAAAAAAAAAAAAAAAAAAAAAAAAGTAAAACAAAGAAAATTACATTTTTTACTCATATATATACTTTCATTATATTTTCTATGACTTTAAAATAATATGTATTCAGAATAATACAATTTATAATATGTACTTTTTTTTTTTTCTTTCTTTTATTAAGAAAAATATGAATAATGATATATTTTATAAGTACATTATAGGATAAATTACAGAACAAATGAAAACTTTAATAAATTCATAAATAAATAATAAATATTATATATATATATATATATATTGTATACCTAATTTTTGGTATTATGTAAAAGGTACTAAACATAATAATAAAAATATTTATATTTTTTAAAAAAAAGGATTATAAATTCTCTGTCAAATCACCTTTTATGTTAAATTTTTTGTTAAGAAATTCTGATATATATTATTTATATAAATTTATTATAATATAAATAAAAATATGGAAGTTTGACAATACTGCAAAAAAAAAAAAAAAAAAAAAGAAAAAAAAAAATATATTACATATATACATTATATTTCGAATATACATATATATATATATATATATATATATATATAATTTATTTTTCAGAATAAGCGATTCAATAGAAAAAAATATATATTATAAATAATATATAATTATATATATGTAATATGTATGATGATATTTATATATATAATTAAAATATAAGAATTGGATACTTATTATTTTATTTTATGAAAAATGTACTCATCTTTTATTTAATTTTTAGTCGCTGTTATTTTATTTTTTTTTTATCTTTTATTTATTTATTATTATTTTTTTTTTCTTATATGATGTGAATATGTAATAATATTTTTATTACAATGATAAGAATGACCATTTTGTGGTATTTGTAAAATGTTATGAAGATTAATTAATATATATATATATTTTTTGGAAATAAAAGAAATAAAAATATGTTTACACATATATTTTTTTTCTTTTTATTATATGTATATGCTTAAGTATACATATATTTATATATATGTATTTTAAATAAGCTATTTATATATACTTATAAATTAAAATATTAATTTATAACTTAATGTAGAATGAATTTAGTTGATTATGAAATATCAAGTGACGAAGAAAATGAAGAAGATGAGAAAGATGTAAAAGAAAAAATATACAAAAGATCCGATGAAAATATTGAAAAATTTCCAGAATTATCAAATGATCTTGTAAATAATAAAAATGATAAGAAAATAAATGAAGAGGAACATGAAAAGAATCATATTACATATAATGATAACTCTTTTTTAATTAAAGAGGGAGAAAAACAAAAAAAGAATTTGATAATAGATAATTGTGAAGAAAAGGTTATAAATAATGAAAATAATTTTACTATAAGAAAAGATATATATGATAATAAGAATGATAAAGAAAAATATAATATAATAAATGAGAAAAAAGAAGATAATAATAATGTTAATATTTTTAATAAGGATGATTTTTTATATATGAATATAGATGAAAATAATTTTGATGAAATATTTAATATATCTGAAAATGAATACTCAGATATATTAAATAAAAAAATTGATGAATTATCAAAATTGTATGAACTAAATTTAACTATAAATAAAAATATTATTAATTCGAATGAATATAAAAATCCATGTATTCTAGAAAAAATCATGGAAATATTTCAAATTGATATGTATTCGTCTAATTATCCATTACATATTTATAATCCGAAAATTTTTTCGTCACTTGATTTATTTAATGAAAGAAGTCAAGAAAATATTCAAAATAAAGGTAATACAAAATGGTCAAATGTATAAATATTATATATATATATATAAATTATCATATTTTATATAAGGTTTAAATTAAATCATGTCGCATGAAAGTTTTATTAATTTGTTTATAAGAATATCTTTTTTTTTTTTTTTTTTTTTTGTAACAAAAACAAATTTTACGATATAAAAATAAAATATATATATATATGAAAATATTGATAGAATAAAAAAATAAGGGTACACAAAATGAGAAATGTGTTATGTTATATATATATATATATATATATATATATATATATATATACATACATAAATACAGACATATATAATATATATATATATATATATATATATATATATATACAATTAATCATATCTTATTAATCATTTTGGTGTAATTCCATAAGAAAGGTAATTAGATATATAAGAGAATTTATCCGTTGATCCTTGTAAGTATTTAAAGAATTCGTCAAAATTTTGAACTGAATTGATTGCCTTTTCTTTTAATAATTTTTTTTCTTTATCCTTATTATGACATAATATACAGACATTATTATCTTTTAAACAATAAGTATGATATGAATGTTTACATAAGAAATGGACGATTGGGACTGATAATATTTCTTTACATATAGAACAATAAGCATTATCTATTAAATAAAAATTATATTTTTTTTTTAATTGTTTTTTCTTTATTTTTTTCAATTCTTTTTTATCCTTTTCTATTTCTATACATTTGTCATTTATATTTTTATTCATATCGTTCATATATGCTACTACCATATTTTGTATACAGCTATAACTTTTGTTATATTTTTTTAAAATTTGTATTAAGTTGAATATACTTAAATTCATATTTTGTCTTATTTTTTTTATGAATTTAATTAAATACTTTTCATCATTTAACATAGAAAGATAATAAAAAATATAATTATATGATAAGGAGCCGTTTAACTTTAAATGATTAATACATATGTTATATAAAACTTTTTGGAAATTTCTATTTAATATTTTATAACTATTGTTTATTTGATTTGTTTGTTCCTTTGTTTTATATGTACTTAATTGTTCATATACCATATGTTCAGGATTATATATATTTTTTATTTTAACTTTTGTATTATTTATCAATTTGTGAATTGAGAACAAAAGTGATATATCATATTTATTCATTTGTGTTGATGTATATATCAAACCTTTATTATAATTATATATGGATAATAATAAAACAGATAAGAAGTTAATATTTTTATCTTTACTATTTTGTATTAATTTATCTATGTTAAATGTTAAAATATTGTTTTGTTGATTAGTTTCATCTTGATTTATTTTTTTATTTTTTGTTGTATTTTTTACATTTTGTTTATTTATTTGTTTGTTTGGTTGATTCTCTTCTTCCAGTGATTTTTTATATTTCTGTAATAAAATTTGTATTACAGTTACAAATAATATATAATCATATTCTCCATTAAATATATCCAATTGTAAATTTGTTCTATTTATTAGATTAACAGGTGTTGTTGATACTTGTGAATTATTTAAATCTGATGAATTATTATCATAATTATCATTATGACTTTGACTGTTACTACGATTATTATCCTTTTCATATACACCGAATGAATTTATATCATTTTTCTCTTTGGTCACACTATTGGATTCATCATTACTATGATAATTAATTGAATATTTGTCTTTTTGTTTTTCTTGTATATGATTTATTTTATTTATATTTACATTTTTATCAAGAAATTTAACAATAAACATAAAAAGAAAATCGATATTATCTAAAAATAACGGAATAAAAATTGTTAAATTTATATTATATTTTTTTATAATTTTTTTTAATAAGTAAATGGTTAGTTGTGGGTAATATTTAATGAATTTATAACCATATTTAAATAATAAGATACAAATATTTTCTACATCTAACTTAAAAATATATTTTAAGCTTTTCTCATAATTTTCATATTTTTCAATTAATATAGAAACATATGTGAAATGATCTTTATATTTTTTTGATAAATTTAACACTATATTGTAATAACCCGCATTTAATAAAAATTTGTATGTTTTATTTAAATTAATTTTGTCTTTGTTTTTTTTAATGAAGGATATCATTTTTTTTTTTTTACATTGTTTTTTATAACATGATAATAACATCATAGTATGTTCATCGTTAAAATGATGATATACATGTAATTTTTCTAAATATATGGTTAAATATTCATATAAATCTAGATTTAAATATTTATGTATAACATAAGAGGTTTCTAAATAATTAATTGTTTCAATATATTCATATATAGCATTTTCATATTGTTCTTTTTCAAATAAAAAATCTGCATATATTTTATGTATAAAATTTATATTAATTGTTTGATAATTTTTATTTAAATTTGCATATTTAATTAACCATTGAAATAATTTTTTTTTTTTGAACATATTTATAATTTCATTAATATTTCGTTCTTTTAATATTATTTTAATTTGGTTTCTACAATTTTTAAAGAATTTATTTAATGTAAATATATTTTCATTAAAAAATTTATTGGTATCATTATTTTTTTCATCTTTGGATAGGCTCATAGTTGTATCATTTTGATTTGTTTGTTTTTGTGTTTTTTTTAGTGTATCATGATTTATACTATCTTTCGTAAGATTTAAGTTATATAAATCTTTTTTCTTATCTGTATTTATATCTTCATTAAAAAAAAAATCATTAGATATATAAATATTATTATTATGTTCATTGTTATTATAAATATGATTATTGGAAGAATCGACAAGATTGTTATTATTATTATTATTATTATTATATGTTTCTATATTTTTCTGTTCATTTTTTAATTTATATTTTTCTTCTTGTTTACACACATTGATGTTAGTAACACTATCTCTCTTTAGAATCTTTAAAGCGTCTCCATCTAATTTAGAATGTAATTTTAATTTTAGTTGTTCGTAGAAATAAAATTTATCTACTTTTATTTCTGGTTTTGAGATTTGTTCTTCTATTAACAAGAAGAATAAATTATTGAAGAAAATAACATTACTTATTGGTTCATTCAATAATAAAGTTGAGACTAATAATTTCATATCTTCATATATGATATATATATGAAGGAAATATTTTTTATTAATTTCTTTTAATAAAATTAAATAAAATTTGCACGAAAATAAATTAATTATTTTATTTTCTAAAAGAATAAATTCAAAACTTAAGTTATTTAAATTCAAAACAAATAAGACATTATACATATTTTGGCATATATATAAAATATTAAGATCTTCATTGTATATGGATAAGAGTGGTTCATCATTATTTTGCAAATTATTATAATTTACACTGTCATTCAACGTATTTATATTATTATTATTATTTGGTATGTCATTATAATTATTATGATTTATATTATTAGATGAAATATTATTTTCATTATTAACCTTTTTTTTGTCATTATTTGATATTTCATTAATTTTATTTATATGCTTTTTTTTATTATTTGTACAATCCCGAAGGTAGGATAAACTTAAATTGAAACTATCAATATGTGTATAACTGATATGGGAATTTTTAATATCTAGTTGATATATATATACATATGAATTTTTTATTACTAACAAGATATGATTTTTTGACAAATAGATATTTTCAATATGTTCTTTTCCATCATCTATTAATTCACTTTGATTTATACTATAATCTTTATTTAAGAAATAAAAAGTAATTTTCTTATTTTCTAATGTTATTATATATTCATTACATTTTGCTATTAGTGTCTTTTTAATGTTATTAATATTTTTGCTTAACTGAATTTTCTTCAAAAGTGTAAAGTTGCATTCCCTAATATTGTAAACACTACAAATGAGTGAATTCTTCCCTTTCCTATAGAAACACCAAAAAAATAAAATATATATATATATATATATATATATATATATATATTTTTATATGTGTGTACTCTTATTTTTGTTATTATTTGAATATTCCATGTAAAGGTAATATAATGGATATCTTTTTATACGTTAAATAAAATAAATATATAAAATAATAAATAAATAAAAATATAATTCTCTATATATCATTACCCTAAAACAATAAGATTCTTATTTTTCTCATTAAAAACAAAATCAACTACATATAGATCTGTATTTATTGTAATAACATTTAAGGATGACGGATCAATGATGAGTATTTTGTCTAGAAATACATTTATAAATTTATTCGATGATGAAAAATATATGCCTTCATAACTGTTTAAAAATGTTTTTATTTCATCTACAAAAATAAATATATGAATGTTAGGTATATATATTAATAAATCAAGATGGGTTTCTTTATGGTTTCATATATTTTTCTTTTACTGTGATATATTTAATATAATTTTTATTCATTTTATTATATTATGTTTTTTTATGTTTTGTTATGTTATGTTATGTTTTGCTTTGTTTTGTTTTGATTTATTTTTCTTTATTTTACTTAATTTTTTTTTTTTACCTGTATCTTTTGAATTATCCTTGTCAAAAAGAGGCAAATTTCTAAAATTGAACATTTTCTTATATTTATATTATTTAATATATAATCTATGACATTTTTATATATATATATATATATCTTACAAAAAAAAAATTAAGAAACAAATAATTTTGATAACAAAAAAAAATGTTACTATCTCTACTATTAAAGGGTAACTTTATCCTTTTTCTTTAATTTTATAAATACTACAAATATATCAGTATGGAGAATTTTTTAAGAAATACCTAACTTGTTTTATTTTTCTTCTTTTGTTTTTATTAAAGAATATACATTTATATAATACTATACAAGTATTCTATCTGGAAAACTTATTATATATATATATATAATAATATTATATCTATGTATAAAATATTTTTAATTAAAATTAAATTCTTTTTATGTTATAAATATATTTTTTAAAATATATATAATAATAATTTTACATCATTAATTGAAATATATATATATATATATATAAATATATTACCACATATTATATATATATATTATATGTATATAAAATTTTTTTTTTTTTTTTGTTTATATACATATTTGATATTCTATTAATTTTTAAGAAAAATTCAAAGTGACATGGTAGTAATATAAACCAAAAGAGAGAACATACTCTTATACAATATATATATAAAGATAATAATAAAATGAATACATATTTTTAATACATTTCAATAATACATATTTTGTAAAAAGATTTTTTTCTTTTCTTTTTTTTTTTTTTTTTTTTTTTTTCTATTTAAAAAATGAAAAGGGAATAATATATATATATGATTAAGAGTGTATATAATAAAATAGTAGCATAATAATTAATAAAAAAAAAAAAAAAAAATACATTATTATTAATAAAATAAGAATTTGGATTAAAAAAGAAAAAAGGCAAGATGTGAAAATAGAGTAAAACATTTATAATATATATATATATATATATATATATATATATATATAATTAGTCATATATTTATTTTTATATATGTACTTTTAATAAACATAGTAATAATTAAGGAATATATAAAATGAGTGAAGTGAAGGAAGGAGTTAAGATTGAATTACTTCGTTTAAGTCCCCCTTTGTTTAATAACAATATATGGAATATGTTTAAAATAAGTGAAATGGAGAAAATAAATTTTGATAAGAATATAAATGATAATATTAGTTTATCAAATGAAATAAGTTTAAGTCTACCTATAAATTCTCGAAAGGTTTATATAGGTCAGAACTTTAAATCTCAAATTAATATATCTAGCAATTTAAAAAACAATATACAAGTGAATTTAATAAATGTGGATGTTTGGACTAGGGATAATAATTTTAACATTTATAAAAATGAAGAATCAGTAAATATATCTCCTAATACCTTTTTTAGTTTTGTAACAGGTTTTCCTGTGTATTTCTTTGATGTTTTTACGTAATGATACATATATTAAAAAATATATATATGTATATATATGTATGTATGTATTTATGTATATTTTATTTGAGGTTGTATAAATATTTATGTATATTTATATGTATATACTTAAATAAAATATGTGTAGAATATTAAGGGTGTATATATTCATATAAATAATTCTTCCAAAGATTATATATTATATATTATTTTTTATTTTTTAGAATTCGATGCACTGCGGAATATAAAATTGGAAATGAAAAGAAAAAATTAAAAAAAGATTTTAACTTTATTAGTAGAGATCCATTTAATATAAGGTCTACTTTAATACATAAAAATGATAAACTATACATACAAATGATAATGAGAAACACTGAGGAAGATAACATAATGTTAAATGATATTATACTTAAAGATATAAAATATGAATTAATTAAAAACCAAGGATATAATAAAGTTCATAATGGAATACATTATTTTAAACAACATGATGAATATTCTATGATTTTTCGTATAGATGATGAAGTAAGTAAATCATATATATTAAATAATACATTAGATAATGATAATATAACAAATATGGAAATAATATATTTTACTAATAATGGTGGGAAAGGAATACATAATTTACATTATTTAAAGAAAAATACTAGTACAGATAATTTTAAGATATACTTAAAAGAAAATGATAATATTTTTTATAAAATAAATAAAATATATAACTTTGAAATTATTTTTGAAAATAATTCTGATGAAGATATGTTTTTGGAAATTTTTGTTCACAATAATTCAAATATTCATATTGTTAATAATTTTGTTAAAGCACATATAATAAAGAGTAAAACCAAAAAATCTCATTTTTTTTATACTTTATTTATTAACCAAGGAATTCATTTTTTTAATAATATTACTATATATAATAAAAAAACCAAAAAAAAGAAAGAATATATAAAACTATTTAAATTGTTTGTTAAATAATATAGACAGTTAAATATACGTGTATATTTATTTATTTTATTTTATTTTATTTTAATTTATTTTTATTTTATTTTATTTTTTTTTTTGTACATATAAAAATAAATAAATAAATAAATAAATATGTATATATGCAGTATATATTATATTTAAGAGCGGTATAAAATGTAAAAATAAAAAATAAACACATATATGGACATATATATATATATATATATATATATATATATATATATAATATACCAAAAAAAAAAAAAAATATATATATAAAAAAATAAAAATAAAAACAAGTAATGCTTAAAATTTAAAAAGATATATATATATTCATGTGTGCGTCATTTATTAAGGTTATATATTATATATAGGCATCATTTTTTATTAAAAAGGAAAATATATATTTCTGATTATTATTTTTTTTTTTTTGGTTAAAAGGAAAAACAGTAACACCACTTATATCATTTAAAATATATCTTCATGTATATATATATATATATATATATATTACGTATAAATCATTTCTTAGTATTTTGCGATAAGACAAAATTTGCTGCATTACCAACTATTAAATTAATTCTTTTCACTTTCGTTTCTTCCTTAGGAGGAATTATATTATAATCATCAAATTCATCCTCACTAGACGTATAATCATTTGATTCGTCTTTATTTAAAAACTCTACTTCATCATAAAAAGTGTTTTTAAAATAATTTTGATCGAATGTTAAATCATTGCATTTTTTATCCAAATAGTAATTTTTATAAGATTTAATATTTCCTAATTCATTATCATTAAAGTGATAAAAGCTAACATACCCATCTGAACTTGAACATGCACAAACATTACCTAAATTATTCCAACATATATCTGTTATAGGACATAAGTGGATATTCTTAACTATACTAATGGGTATATCAAGAATCTCACTATCATAAAAATATACACTTCCATCAAATGTTCCTAATGTATATATAAATCTCTCTTCCTTTTTATCCTTATGTTCGCTTAAAACATCCTGTTCATTTAATATTTCAACATTATCATTGTTATCATTATATTTGTCCATGATATCATTTTTTCCTACTTCTTCATCTACATTCAATTTGTTATTTATTTTTAATTGGTTTTCATTTTGTGATTTTTCCCTTGTTTCGTCCTTTGATTCTTTCTTTGATTCTTCCTTTGAATCTATTTTTTTTTCTTCCTTTGTTTCATCTTTTAAATCTTCTTTTTCTTCTTCCTTTGTTTCATCTTTTAAATCTTCTTTTTTTTCTTCCTTTGTTTCATCTTTTAAATCTTCCTTTTTTTCTTCAACATTTTCTTCTGTATTATCTTCATCATTTCCATCCTCATTCTTTTCCAAATTTTTCATCAAGCAATTTTCAGGGGATAATTCCTTCAAGGATGTTTTATCTTCATTAAATTCAACATCACTTTCTGATATAGTACTACTAACATTTTGACTTACATCATCAGGTATATCAATATGATTATATAATAGAGTTTTTTCATAATTCAATTTGATTAGCTTGTCATTATGTATTAACTCATTTAATTTTAAATTATCATCCGATATTTTTCTTTTTTTATTTGAATTTGAATTGTCTTCATCCTTTACATCAGATGAGTTATTAAGAAAATGTTCATAGCATCTTTTAAGAATATTTTGTTCTGTTCTTAATTTGAATGTATTATAATTAAATTTGGCTACTAAGAAATGGCTTGTTTGTGAAAATATGGTGAAAAAAGGAATATTATATTTTAGAAATAAATTTTTATGATATATATAAAAGCAGCTATAAGCTTTAATTTCATAATTTGGTTTAGCATTTTCATCGGTTCTATTATTTTTCTCGTTAACTTTTTCCACTTGTTGAAATTGAATACCACTAGGTGTTATTAAAAATTCGCCGTTTGGAGAAAAATCAATACGTCTGAAAAAGGAAGGTAGCATTTCTTCACTTGAGAAAAGACTTCGTTTGAATTTCCTTTCTTCCTCTTCTTCTTCTTGTTCTTCTTCTCCTTCTTCCAGATGTTTTTTTGACATAAACTTGGTATGTATTTGTTGGTATGGTTTAGAATTATTTTCGTGATTATTAGAATTGTTCATTTTGAGGTTATTGGAATTGTTCATTTTGAGAGTATTGGAATTATTCATTTTGAGATTATTTGAGTTAAGCACTATGTTATTATTGAGTTGTTCTTCTATATGTTCTTCTCCTATATCCGTTTGTTGTTCTTCTACATCTTCATTGTGATTTGCTTCTTCTTCGTGTCCATCTGCTTGTTCTTTTTTGTTTTTTATTTTTTTTTTTATATATGCATCTTGTTCTAATAAATCACAATTTATTAATTTTTTATTTTCTTGTTTTAAAGGATTAGATTCATATTTGTCTGTATTACTTTTATCAGGAAAATCATATTCAGTACATGTAATGCATGCATTATTAAGTTTATCCAATTCATCTCTTCTTATATTTTTTATGGAGTTTTCTAATTTCCATGATTTTCCATCATGTTTCTTTTTCCATATTTTTAATGTCTGGTCAGCACTCAGAGATGCTAAATATTCATAATTGTTATCAAATGAAATTCCTTGAATAATACCTGAGTGTCCTTCTAAGACTTGTACTTTACAATTTGTATTTTTTACAAAATCAATAATATTGATATTATTATCTTCATTTGCTATATATAAGGTATCATTGTTTGACCAAATAATACTATTTATTACACCACTACATCTAAAAGAGCCTACTATATTCCACCATTCTTTATAATCTAAAAAGCTTATATCATAACCTAATGGTATATTTTTTGGTTTTTTACTTTTTTCCCATATATATAAAAATTTATCTTCTCCCCCACTTGCTATATATCTACCATTTTTGTTAAAACGAACACAATTTATTTCACCACTATGACCTATAAATCTACCTAAGCATTTAATTGAAATATCATCTTTTATAAATATTCTCCATAAGTGTACAAATTCGTCAGCACCACATGTAGCTATATTAAATTTGATAGGTTTTTTTTTTTTTGTTTTATCATCTAGTAATGGTGTAAGTAATTGATTTGATTGTATTGGTGTTTTATTATGTAAAATATTGTCATTGAATGAACTATTTGTTTCGTTTTTTTTATTTACTGAATTATGTTCTTGGTGATCTTCCGTAGATATATTTGTTTTTATTTCGCTTAATTTATTGTTTGTATTATCTAATAATTTATCATTACTAACGTCAGTGGTATTCCCAATTACAGTTTTTATAATGTTATCCTCATTTCCTTGATTTAGTTCTTTATCTAATTTTAATGTTTCATTTTTATTATTACTACTACTATTATTATTATTATTATTATTATTATTAGAGGGTAATTTTAAATCACTTATAATTTCTTGGTTTTCTTCTAATGTGTCGAATTTATTACATTCTATTTTCCCTTTTTCTTTTAAATATTTGATAAACAATTCATATTTCCTATTTAATTTTTTAACACTATAATAATTTGGATATGGTTGAATATCTAAAGAATAAATTCGATCACTTCTTTTGTTATCTTTACTATGCCATAAAATTTGAGGTAAATATACATTTGGCATTTTTTTTTTTTCTTTTTTTTTGTGTTCTTTTATAAAGAATATATATATATATATATATATATAAGGATTTGGAAAAGGAACGATGGAAAAAGATATTGATTATATATATTAAAAATATATATATAATAAATATAAGAACAGAACAAGAGAAGAGAAAAAAATAAAAAAAAAAAAAAGAAAAAAAATAAAAAAATTGAATATAATTACAAAAAATTTATTTATATAATGTATTTATATTTATAAATTATTATGGAAAGGAAAAATTAGGATTATACGTTTTTATATTTTGTAAGGTTTATATTCTTTATTTATTTGTATTAAATATATATTATATATTGATTTTTTTTTCTTTCTTCTTAAATAAAATGCGATATAAAAAGTGTATATACAAAAAAGTATTATATATATATATATTATTATATTATGAAATAGAGAAAAAAAAAAAAAAATTAATTCTCGATAATTTTTTATGTAATAAATGTGTAACTGAAAATATATACAAAAGGAAATTTTATCTTTTCATCGCAAAAATAAAGTCCAAGATATAAAATAATTAAATAAAATATTAAGATAAAAATAAAAGATATGTGAAGAAAAAATAAAAAAAAAAAAAATATGTGAACTAATATTTTGTATACATATATATATATATATATATATATATAATATATTATACATATATAATATATATATTTATTTATTGACCATATAAAACTTAAGATACGGATTCTTAAAAGAAAAACAAAATTATGATTATTTTATGAAGAATAAAGACCTTACATAATAATGTCTATAATGAAAAGAAAAAATAATAATTTATATGTGTATTATAAATGTAAATCCATATTAATTTTACATATATATCTTCTGTAATATATTATATATAATATATATATATATTAATTAAGGAATTTTTTATATATTCATATTATTTTTTAATTCTTATTTTATAATTTTTTTTTTTTTTTTAACCCAAACTCTGGTATGACAAATATTCTAAAAATGGCTGAGAAAAATAAATGATTAAATATAAATATTTCAAAACAAGAAATTTTGTATCAATATAAATATATATATAATATATATGTTAATATAAAAATTTATGTGAATTTATAAATATATATTTTAATTATCTAAACATATGTAAATACATAAAAATATATATATATATATATATATGTGTAATACTTCTTTTATTTATGAACATATTATAATTAATAAAAATAATATAGTTTCTTTTTTTTTTTTTTTTTTTTTTTTTTTATTTATTAGTATAATTTTTCTTTTCTCACGTAATATTTATATCTGCTCATCTTAAATTTTAATTCCATTTTGTTATTTTTTTGTAAACAGTTTGAAATATCTCTTAGAAAATTGAAGGGAAAAAAAAAAAAAGAATATAACTTTAAAATATATAAACACATACATATATATATATATATATATATATATATTAATATTTTGCCTAAGTTGTTGTTTATATATTATGACTTTTAAAATTTTCCTTTTTTTTGTGTTAATTAAAAAAAAAAAAAAAAAAAGCAGGAATTATTAGATAAAATATCTTTGTCTTAATATATATATATATATATATATATATATATATATTAAATGCTTTACTATTATTATTATTTTTTAAATAAAAGTGTGTGTAAAAATTTTTGATTTAAAATGTTAATTCTCTTTTTTGATATTATAATACTAGGTTGTTATATATATTATTTTGAATATATATATTTGGCTTAAAAAAATTTATCACATTTTTGGTATAAAAGAAAAAAGTCATTATATTATATAAATATAGAGTATATAAATAAAGGGTGAAATAAATATTTTATTTATCTTACAAACAAAGAAAATAAACATTAAAAGAATACATAAATATATGTGTTGATATTATATATTATTTTAAATAGTTCATTTCTTTTTATATTCCTTTTCCTAAATCTTTCAAAATTTTAATGAAATATAGACAGTTTCTCTAAGAATTGTTCCATATTCTTTCTTAAATAAAATAAAGAATATTATATAGGTATATATTATGCGTTAGGAACATATTATATGAACATATAGTTTCATATTAAATATGGGAATATATAAACAAGGGAACTTTTATGTAATATTAATATGATATAATATATATATATATATATATATATATATTTATTTATTTATTTAAATCATGGAAAATGATGAACATCATAGGTGTTATTTGAACTTCTTCTTAAACGGTATAGATATTTCTAAAAAATATAATTTAAAATTTCAAAAAAGGTTCTATGAAGATTTGATAGATAGTTATTGTTATAGACATAAAATAAATATAAAAGAAAATTTAAGGTCTAGTTGGAATTACATAAATTACGATAATTTAAATGATTTGTACATATATTCAAGAAGGGAATGTGAAAATGAAAATTGTGATAATATAATAAAATATGCATATATTTATTGTTGTTATAAATTAAATAAGGAAAAAAGAGAGAAGATTATTTTGATGTTATTGGATGAAGAATTCCTTAAATATAACATAAAATATGATGATAATAAAAATAATAATAATAATAAAAAGAAGAAGAAAAAGAAAAAGAAAATATATCTAATGAATAATAAGAAGAACGACAATAATAGTGATAATAATTATAATGTTGATGATACTTATATAATGAAGAATATCAAAGTTTATGAAGAAAGGTTTTACAATGTGCAATGTATACCTGGTTATAGTGTGGGATATTATTTGATGGGAAAAATATATGAAAAGGAAGGAAGAAAAGAATGGTTTAGTGAAATAAGAAAAAAGAAATTAATAGATATATCTTTTATGTGTTACTATTTAGGTTATAAATCCTGTCCTTATTTAATATGTTGTCTGAAAAAAATGATAAAATTACATTCGAATTTTTATTTTAGTGTTATGTATCAAGAAATAGTTGGAAAACTTTCAAAAATGTATAATGCTAACATACATGTTTATAAGAAGTTGAAATGTAAATCTCTTATCGAGAAAGAAAATGATGATTATAATGATGATGATTATGATGATGATTATGATGATGATTATGATGATGGTGATGATAATAATGATTATGGTGATGATAGAGAAAATGGCAATAATGACGATTATTATGACGGTGAATACAAAGAAAAAATGGACGATCATAAGCATAATAACAAAAAAAAGCTTGAAGAAAAATATAAAGATGATGATCTAAATTTAAAACAAATGGAAGATCTTCTAAGTAATGATGAAAATTCAGATGATTTTGATGAAGAAAATAAAAATGATATTGTAAATGAAGATGGAATGATTGAAAAAATAAGAAATATGAATTTTGATGAAAATCTTTTAGAATTAATTGAAATGAATAATAGTATAAATATAAAAGATGTTTCATTTATATCTTCTTTACTAGAAAAGGAAGAAATAGAAAAATTATTTTTAAATTGTATGTCTAATTTGAATGAAAATATAATACCTAATATTGACAATAATAAAAATAAATGGTTATCTGATGAAGGAATACATGACTTAATAATAATCGTAAAAGTTTGTTTTTTTTTTTATTTAAATAAATTTGAAGATTGTTTATTGTTAATAGAAGAATGGAAAAATAAACCTATATTTAGTATATATATTTTATACATAAAAGGATTATGTTATTTTTACCTTGGAAATTATGAAAAATCGGCATATTTATTAGAAAAGATATTTGATATAGAATGTTTGTATAGTAAACATCTTCCATATTTATCTACATGTTATTGGTATAAAAAAGATATAGAAAAAATAGAATATATATTATTAACCTATGAAAAGAAAGAAATAAATGAATATTATTTATGTCTTATTGGAAATTATTTTTCATTAAAAAATAATAAAAGATTAGGTACCTTTTTTTTTAAAAAAGCTATGAAATCAAATATTTTTTATGAATATTCATATATTCTTTATTCTAGTGAACTAAAACATATAGGAAATATTAATAAAGCTACGTTAGTATTACTTAAATGCATTTTAATAAATCCTAGTAATTTTAGAGCTCACTTATTATTAAGTGTAATATTTTTTAATGAAGGGAATATAAATATAGCAAATGTCCATTTAAGTTTATGTTTAAAATTATATATGACAAATCCAATAATATGTTTATATTGTGCTTGTTTATATAACTATAAAGAAAAATATGAAACAGCTTTACTTTGTTTAGAACAAGCTCAAAAACATAATTATAAGGGACCTGAATTATTTATCTTAAAAGGTATGATATTCTTAAAAATGAAAAGGAATGTTGATGCCTTAAATAGTTTTTTGAAAGTTCAAAATTTATATCCCAATTGTATTTATATTAATACATTTATTTCGTTAACTTTAACTCTTGAAAAAAAATTTGATAAAGCAAAAAAAATTGTGAAAGAAATTTTTTTTGAAAATCCTTATATAAAAAGCACAAATACATTATTAAAAGATATTTATAAATGTTGTAATTCTAAAACACTTCCAAGTAAATGTATTTTAAATAAAATCGACTTCGTTCTTAAGCAAGAATGTTTTAATATATTTATGTAAAGTATAATATGGTTAACTTGATATAAATTAAAAAAAAGGATATCAATAATGTGGGAAACAATATTCACAAAAGGGTGTGCACATAAAATTAAAATATATATATATATATATATATATATGTATATATATATGTATATTTTCAATTTAGAAAACACAGACAATTATATTATATTATTTATTTATTTATTTATTTATTTTTTTTTTGTGTTTCATAAACATATCTTTTGTTTGGAATGTGGATTTTAAAATAGTTTCCTTTAATATAGGTTGAATGAATAAATTATTATAAATAAAAAAAAAAATAAATATATAAATATATATATTATATAAAAAAATTTTTATATATTACCATAATATATATATATATATATATATATTTTTTTTTTATTGTAAATATAAGTGAATTCTTGATAAGATATTATTTATATGATGAATACCAAAATGCACTTACTTTTTTCTATTTTACTCAAAGAAAAAAAAAATATATATAATGTTAATTAGGAAATTATTATTATATATAATATATTATATATTTATCAATGGCGCCTGAAGTACTTATTAATATTATATATAAATATATATTATATAAATATATATTATATATATATATATATTATTTTTTTCTTTATATTTCTATTTATATATGTAGTTTAAATTAATAATTCTTCCACTTTTTAAAACATTATAATATGTAATATGATTAAAAAAATACATGAATATTTTTTTATAAAAATTTGCGAAGCACCGAATGTGCAGTGTGTGTGTTCTTTTTTTTTTTTTTTTTTTAAAACGTTGTATATATTTTCAACGGTATCATATAAATAGTGGTTACATATATATATATATATATATATATTATATATATGTGTATGATTCCAATTTAAAAAAAAAAAAAAGTTTATATATTTGTGATTATATATATTTAATAATATAATAAAAAATATATTATTTATATGCATATGAAGTGCAAATGATAATATAATACATAAATAATATATATTAAATATATTTTTATATAAAAGTATGTACATAAAATAAAAAATAAAAAAAATAGACAACTTTGTTGTTCCTTTTCATTTTATTTTATTATGTTCTATATATTTTAATGTGTATATATTACAATTATAATGCCTGATAAAATGTTTAGGAAAAAAAATTATGAATAAAAAAATGGTAAAAATTAAAAAAAAATTTATTAAAGTACTAGATAATAATATAAATTCACGATTTTATACATTTTTTTTTCTTTTTTCTTTTTTTTTTTTTGAATCATTTCACCTTTTTATGATTATTACTCTTTAATGATTATTAATTTTTTATGATTATTTTTTTTATATTATTTTTTTCAGTTTTTTTTTTTTTTTCTTTTTTTTTGTTATTGATTGTATATTTATTTGTAAACATTGAATATCAAAAATTAAATATTTTAATTTTAATTTTTTTTGTATAGTTAAAGTTTTTGTATAATCATATTATATATATATATATATATATATATTAATGAAAAGAATTTTTAAGTTTTTATTTTTTGTATAAGATATAAAGTATATACATATATATATATATATATATATATATATATATATATACATACATATACTTTTTTTTTTTTATTTTTGTAAAATTTGTTTTTAATATAACATAATACATTTAAAAAAAAAAAAAAAAAAAGTTAAATAAATTATTTTTAAATTTTTATTTTTTAATTTTTCTTATATATAAAGTATATACATATATATATATATATATATATATATATATATATATACATACATATACTTTTTTTTTTTTATTTTTGTAAAATTTGTTTTTAATATAACATCATACAGTTAAAAAAAAAAAAAAAAAAAGAGAAACAAAATGGCTTTAAAATTTTATTTATTAGTTTTTCTTATTTTATGTTTGAAGAATGTTGTAATAGGGGATAAGTGTGAATTTGAATTATCAAAATTATATCCGGAGTCAAATTCTTTGACTGGTTTAATTTATGCACACACTGACAGTGTCCATAAATTAACTATGTGGGTTTATTATGTTTATAATCACTTTACTAGTGCAGATGACTTAATAAAATATTTAGAAAAATTGAACATACATACTTTAGGAAATAATGATCATCCATGTTTTGCTAGAGCAGTTTCTTTATATTTTTTTTTTTATTATCTAAAGGATATTAAGTCTATGTTAACTACAGATAATTATCAATCATTTTTTAAGAATAAATTCAAAGATATGAATTCAATCTTTATTAATGATTTTCTTTTAATTCTCAATGATAAAAAATTTATGGAAAATTTGGATTTATATATAATTAAAGAATCCAACAGAGAACTATTGCCTATAAAGAAGAATCCATTTTTACGTTTATTGAATAAAGCAACAACTAGCACACACGCAACATACAAGTCTAATCCTTACTTTATTGTAGGATCAAGAACTCATTCAGTTTATACAGATGATTTTGGAGAGTTTAATAAATATACTGATCCAAGTGTAGTTGATTATGCTCGTGATTACAATTATTTAATATATGCTGGTTCAAGGGAAAATTACTACAATTCAGATATAGTAGGACCTGCAAGAGGTATTAATAGTGTAATTAGTAAGAATAAAAAATTAGGATTGAGAAAACGTAGTAGTTCTCTTGCTTTAGTAGGATCAAATAACAATGACCCCTTATTTGCTTTTTGTGAAAAAGATAATAAATCAGAATATTATGGTTCACCAGATGATTTAATTACATCTTTCTTTTCAGTTATAAAAACTAAAATGTTAAATTCTCATAAGAAGTTTTTAAGACAATTTGATTATGCTTTATTTCATAAAACATATTCAATACCTAACTTAAAAGGTTTCAGATTTTTGAAACACCTTTTCCAAAAAAAGAATTTAGTTAATTTTGTAGGTATGTATGAAAATCACGTATCAACAGAAATAAATTTCTTAACTGAAGATTTCGTTGAATTATTTGATGTTACCATGGATTGTTATTCTCGCCAATATACAAACCGTGCTGCAGAAAACTTCAAAGCTATTAGAGAATTAAATATTCTTTAAATAAAATACATTATATAAATAAACATATGACTACTACAAAACACATTTTAATATTTAAAGGTTTTTCATAAATATGTTTTTGTTTGGTTTTATAAATATTATTATTAATTTTTTTTTGTTATTTTTATTTTTATTTTTTTTTTTTTAATTAAATATTAAAATTATCATTATAATTAATAGGTAAATATAAAATGTAAAAATATATTTAGAAAAACATAAATAAATAAATAAATAAATAAATAAATAAATAAAAAATTAAATAACTTAACAAAACATTAAGTAAACATTA
>NC_031485.1:17252-22134 GCF_001602025.1 Plasmodium gaboni | reverse complement strand
TTTGTTGGTAAAATAATATTTTTTAATAATTAAAGTAATTCATATACATACATACATATATATATATATATATATATATATATATATATATTTATTTATTTATTTTTTTATACGTTTGAGTAATATATATACAAACTTTATAAATTTATGAATATAATATTTAAGACTTAAAAAAAATGAAAAGAAAATTTTTGATTTCGTTATTTTTAATATTTTTATGTTTGAAAAATGTTGTAATTGGAAATAAGTGTAAGAAAGCATTGATAGATATTGATGCAAAGGATTTTTCCTTGTCTAGTATGTTACGTGCACATAAACCCGATAATGAAGCATTAGGTTCGTGGGTTTATTTTTTCTTTAATCATTTTGCAAATGTAGATGAAGCAATAGAATATTTAAAGGAATTAAATTTAAATACTTTAGATGTTGAAGATCATGCTTGTTTTGCAAGAGCTTTCAGTATATATTTGCTTCATTTTTATGCCAAAGATATAAAGATGATGATAAGAAAAGAAGAACATGAATCATTTTTTAAAAATAAATTGAGTGAAATTAATAATAAAATATCTGATGATTTTCTTTCAACATTGAAACATGAATATTTTTTTGATAAATTACCTTCTATAATAGTTAAAGAAAAAGATGCATCTCATATAACAAAAAGGACTGATTTTTTGAAAGATATATTAGAAAAAGCTGATTTAAATAATCATGCAATTTATAAAAGTGATCCTGCAAAAGTATTTATTTTTAATGAAATAAATTTCTTTAGGATTTTCCAATTAGAAGGTAAACCACATATAGCTGATGATAAACTTTCTTTTATGCGTGATTATGCTTTATTAGTTTATCTTGGAACTAAGGAAAATTATTATAATTCTGATATAACAGAATATGCACAAGGAAATTATAATATTTCAAAAAAGAGAACAAGATTAGGATTAAAAAAACGTAGTAAAACATTTGCTTTAGATGATCCACAAAAAAATTCAAAGATATTTGCTTATTGTGAAAAAAATGGAAAAGAAGAATTTTTTGGTACACCTGATGATTTGATTTCATCATTTTTTTCTGATATGAAAGCTAAAATGGTTAAAGGACATACAAGATTTTTGATGGAATTTGATTATGCTGTTAAAAATAGAACTTATGCTTTACCTAAAGTTAAGGGATTTCGATTTTTAAAACATCTTTTTCAAAGAAAAAATTTAAAAAATTTCGTAGGAATGTATATAAACCTTATGTCTACTGAAATTGATTTCTTAGCAGAAGATTTTGTAGAAATGTTTGATACTACTATGAATTGTTATGGACGCCAATATGCCGCTCGTGCAGCAGATCATTATATGGATATGAAACTATCGAACGTATTATAATAAAAAGATAGTTGGAACAAATATTAATATATATATATATATGTATATATATATTAAAGTTTTATTAATTTTTAATTTTTCTTAAAATTGGAGCATTTTTTTTCTTTCATAATATGTCAACATGACTGGGTTTATATATATATTAAGTAATTCTTTCTATATATATATATATATATATATATATGAATATATGTTTTTATTTTTAAAAACTTTTTACTTTTAAAAATAATACAGTTTTTAATAATAATGAATTATAAAAAAAAATGATGATTATGAAAACATTCTTTGCTATGCATGGAGATGTTAAAATATAAGACAAAAATATAAATATATATATATATATATATTAATGAAAAATATATGATGTTTTCGTTAAATGTATAATTTTGGAAAATATTAAATAGTAATGTTAATATTTATATTAAATATAATAACCATTTAATGTTAAAAATAATATTTTGTCCAAAAAAAATTAGTATTGCTCTTGTGGCAACGTAAATAAATGTTATTTATTTTATACTTTTGATAATGAAATATAAAAGAATATCCTTGATATTTTTCATCTATTAAAAATATTTAAAAATAAAACATAAGTTATTTCGTTTTTACCTATATATATATTGAAAAAATAGTAATTGAATCATAAAAAAATAAATCAAAAAATGCATAAACGTGAAATTACACAAATAAATGAATAAGTGTATTATATATATATATATATATATATAATAAATTCGTACACATGTTAAGAAATAATATAAAGTTATTATTTTATTATTTTATTTTTTTATTTTTTATTTTTTATTTTTTATTTTTTATTTTTTATTTTTTATTTTATTATTTTTTTTTTTTCTATGTTAAATATAATCTTCAAAAAAATCATATTTAAAGAGCATTAAAATATAACAAACTTTTGTTGACTCATTAACCAACATTTATATAATATAAAATTTATTATATTTTAATATAATTTTGAATTTTTTATAATATATGTATATGTAAATACCCAAATTTTTTTTATATATTTATGCTTATAAAATTTAATTCAAAATGTTTATATTATTTCATATAAAATAATAATAATTATTTTTTTATTGCTCTAATAATTATTCATTTATATAACTATAAATTTGTAAGATATGACATCTTTCATTTACATATCTATATTTTTCTTTTAATTATATTATTTATTGTATACTTTTTTTGACATATTTTCTTTTCCTTTTTACAATTTTTTTTTATAAAATAATTCCATTTCTCTTTATTTAGTTTATTTGGAATTCATTCATGTTTCTTATATTTCTTCAATTATTTTTTACCCTTTCCAAAGCTCATCCATGATTTAGTGTTCTTTTTATTTTTACTTGCTTGTCCTTCATTTTCGGTCGATAAGCTTTCTTTGGGTTTATCATCTTCACTTGTTATAAATTTATTAAATAATAAATTAATATAGTTTCTATTTTTAACATTATGAATTATTATCATATATTTTTAACTAATTTTCCAAAAAATGTGAACAATATATATTAAATATTTCTTTTTTTTTTGTTTCTTTATATTTCAACAAGATAAAATATATAAAACTCATTATAAATATCTAGATAATTAAGAACATAATATTATTATAATACTTCCCATTTTTTTTTTTTTTTTTTTATTTTAAATTATTATTTATTATTTATTTAATTGGATACACATATGAATATATATTTCTTATATTACAATGTATATTTTATCAAAAATAATGAAATATGGAAAATATATATTACATATATAATGTCAACGTATATTCTTAAATATTTTTGTATTTCCCTATGGGATTTGTAGTAAAATATATAGTGACAGACCTATTTAAATACTTAAACATTTATTAATCATGTTCATAAATGTATTATATATATATATTTACAATTTGTCTTTATATTTTAGAGAATACCATTAAAATGTTCAAGAAGAATTACTTGTATCAAAATTGTGTATTAGAACATATAATAAAATATATAAAAATATTATATTATTTTTATTTTATATCATTAATACATATAATATAATATAAATGTAAAATATAAAAAAAAAATAAATATTAAAAACTTAATAATAAAAAATAAAATAAAGTTTCATAATAACAAATATACAATATAAAATAAAATGTCCTTGTACTAAAGGAATACGAGCATATTTTTTATATAATGAAAATATATGGAAATATATATATATCTTTACAATTTGTCTTTATATTTTAGAGAATACCATTAAAATGTTCAAGAAGAATTATGTGTATCAAAATTGTGTATTAGAACATATAATAAAATATATAAAAATATTATATTATTTTTATTTTATATCATTAATACATATAATATAATATAAATGTAAAATATAAAAAAAAATAAAAATTAAAAACTTAATAATAAAAAATAAAATAAAGTTTCATAATAACAAATATACAATATAAAATAAAATGTCCTTGTACTAAAGGAATACGAGCATATTTTTTATATAATGAAAATATATGGAAAATATATTTTATTATTAATATGAAATATAATGGAAAAAAAAAAAAAAAAAAAATATAATATTTCTCATGTAAAATAAGTAAAAAAAAAAATATAATATTTCTCATGTAAAATAAGTAAAATATATATACATATATATATATATATATATATATATACACTCTTACATATTAATACATTTTTTTTCAATTTTACTTTACAAGGTAATATAAAATTGTATTCAATTAATAAATAGGTTTCTTATTCTATATGTAAAATACAAAAAAAAAATTTTAATTTAATAACTATTTATTAAAACCATATAAAATTTATTTTACATATATATACTAATAATACTTCACGGGTGTATTGATATAAATAAATATAATATAGTATTATATAATATATTATATTTATATGCTCATTTTTATAAAAATGGGATAGTTATATAAATAAATAAATATATATATATATATATATATATTTATGTGAAAAAATAATTTTCAAATTAATATGTAAATCATAATAAAATTTTTGTTATTTATGTATTCTCCTTTTTTATAATCATATTCATAATTTATATATAGAAATAAATATATTTACTTATAAGCATAAATGTATTTTATTAATTTGATAAAATAAATCTAAAACCAAGAAATAAACTAATATATATTTTGTGATCAGGGTAATAATTAATTTTTAATTTTATAAAGACTTAGTTAAAAAATAATTTTTTTTTTTAGCTTTCTTTTTTTTTATTATACAGTATTAAAAATAGATTTGTAATGTTTTAAAAATTATATATATTTTTTTTTATAACATATAAAATATATATATATATATATATATAAACAAAAAATATATTCCATTTACAAGGATTAAAAAAAAAAAAATCTATAAAAATAACTTAAGGGATTATAATAAAATTAAAATTTAATTATTTCTATATTTTATATTTTATATATAACCAAATTTAAAGCATAATAATTTTATTTAAAACACAAATATATA
>NC_031485.1:13647-17152 GCF_001602025.1 Plasmodium gaboni | reverse complement strand
TAATTTTTCTTAATAAATTATTAAATAAAAAATTATATTTATATATATATATATATATATATATATAAATATTTATAAATAAAAAGTAAATATTTCAATACATTTTTGGGGGTCAAAGCGTTATATTATTATATATTATATTGTATATTTTATCATATTTTGGGGGATAAGTCATATAGATATATTTTTGCATGTATTCTATATTATTTTTGTTAAAATTGTAAAAAAGGGGAAAAAAATAAAAATTATATATATATATATATTATATAAATCATAATATTAAAGCACAAATTATTATTATTATTATATTATTTATATTATATAATATATATAAAACATATGGGTAAAAAAAAAGGAATATATAAAAAGAAATATGTTATATTTTTATATATATTTTTTCCCAATAATTTTTTTTTTATTATAATAGGATACTTTTATATAATCATTCATTTTCATTTCATTATTTTACTTAAATAAAAATACTGATAGATTCTGTTAATATATTTTAGTACTTTATTTTAAATATACATATTAATATTACCATTATTAGATTACCTCAAAAGGAAAGTAATATAAAAAAAAAAAAAAAGGAAACCATTTAATATGAAAGATAATATATATATTATATGGTAATGGCCATTTTTAATATTTTTGAATATATTATTATGTTTTTACTTTATTATAAATTATCATACATGAAATAATTAATGTTCTTTAATTTGTAAAGAAAAAATCAAATAAAATAAATAAATGAAAATATTATAAGATGATTAATTTGTGTACGTGTTTTAAATAAAATGAATATATTTTTAAAATTATTTTTATTAATTAAATATATATTTTTAAAAATTTTTTTGACTTGTATAAAAATTACAAGGTTTTAAATAAAAAAAAAAAAAAAAAAAAAATATATATATATATATAATAAAAAAAAATTTGAATATAAAATATACATGATTTAAATATATATTTGAAGAATTTTTCTCTTTAAGAATTACAATTATTAATATATGTTTCTGTATAACTTGTTATAGTTTTATTATATAACTTTTTAAATTAATTTTTATGGTTAGAAAAAAAAAAATTTAAATATGGGAATATATATATTTTACGAGTTCTTATGTATATAAAGGATGGTTATGTGGATTCAATTTTGTGTAATTTTTTTTTTTTTAAATAATATGAATATAAAATTAATAATACTTCGAGATATTTTTTTGTTTTAATACAGAATTATGAACTTTAGAATGAAGATTAAATTTTTTTTTTTTAATTAAAAAGTTGTATAAGGTACCATAATATAAAGGCACATATATATATATATATATATATATGCATTTAAATATTTATTTTATTTTTAATGTTATACATTAGAAAGAGGTAGTATATCTTCATTATTGTGATGATAACAAAATAATATAATATATAATATATATATATTTTAAAGTAAAAAAGTAGATTTTTTTTAATTATTAAAAAAAAACAATATTAAAATATTGTTAGTTTCTATATACAACAAATTTGTATAATTGTTAGACTTTCAAATCTATTATAAAAGGCAGATAAACGCATATTAAATGTATATATATATATATATATATATATATATATATATACATATGTAAAATATTTCACTGATAAATATATTTATAATAAACAAACATAAGTTATAAAATTACTTTATATTATGACAAAAAAATATATGAAGGGACAAATGATGCAAGAAAATATATAGATCAATATAAATGATTATATATATATATATATAATTTATTTTAGTAACAAATTATGAAGACCTAATGATATAGAAAAACTTAATATGGTTGCAAAAAATTCTTCTGGAGTATTTTCATACATATGTAATAATACAGGTCCTAATACTGCAACACACGATGCTATAAATATGGCCATGATGCTTTTGTTATATATTTTTTTATGTTTAATAACTTCATTAATATATTGTTCTTTAAGTTCCATATATTTATATTTGTAAGTAGCAATTTGTTGTAACAAATGTTTAACCAAATTGTTATGATTTTTTTCAAAGTAATTGTATATAGATCCTAAAAGCTTATCTTCTAAAGATACATATTCATTAGGGTCAAGTAAGTAACTAAATTTTTTATCATTTTTGTTCCATAAGTCCTCTCTTAATACATGACCTACTTCGGGAGATGAATCAAATAATGGTTTTTTTGATTTTTCCTGTACCTTTTTTTCTGGAACTGCTTGACCTACCATTTGATGTTTATGATGTCCCTCATTATTATCATGTACATTTAATTCTGTGTCATTTTGATCATTTTCAAAAAATACATGATAATATCCTTTTAATATTTCTTTGTACATATTTTTTTTATTTTCATATGAGGGACCATCTTTATTGGTACGTTGATTTGATTCTTTACTTTCATCTTCTTTATGTGTGTTTTCATTATTGTTTAATAACGTTTGTAAAAATTGATCGAAAGCTTCTTTTCTATAAACATTTTTGTCATTGAAAGAATTATGAATGTTCTTATATTCATATGAATCTTCGTGTTTATTTGGTAATTCATGAGAATGTTCATCTTGATCTTTGGTGTATGTATTATTTGTATGATCTGCATTTTTATAATCATCTAAATGTTCTAGAAAATTAATTGAACTTTTTGAGTTTTGAAATATCTGATCAAATTCTGCTAATGTTCTAACAACGGGTTTATTTATTTTCGATTTTCCCTTATGGACCGATTTGTTATATGACCTCTGAAAGAAAAGAAAGAAAAAAAAATAATTAATATAATAATAATTAAAGGTAAATTATAAACACGTACAAATATATATATATATATATATATATATATATTATTATGAATATCATGTATGTCCTACAGAAAGAAAAAAAAATAATTAATATAATAATAATTAAAGGTAAATTATAAACACGTACAAATATATATATATATATATATATATATATATATATATATATATATATATTATTATGAATATCATGTATGTCCTACCGTTTTCCCATATTTTAAAAGCCAAAAGAAAAAGGTAAATACGACAAGTTTTGCAAAAAAAAGTAACATGTTTGTTTTTTTATTTTTTTAACTATTAATAATTTTTTTATATTTTTTTGTTAATATTTTTATATATAAAAATTTATCTGTTATAATATCATAATTCTTATGAATTCTATACGTTTTTTTTTTTTTATATTTTTTTTATTTTCAATGTTTTTATATTTTATACTACCATGATAATTAAAAAAAAAAGAAAGAAAAAAAAATAAAATAAGGATCTATATTATATATACAAAAAAAAAAAAAAAAAAAAAAAAAAAAAAAAAAAAAAAAAAAAAAAAAAAAAAAAATATAAAAAAAATAATAAAAAAAATTTTAATATTATTAAAAAAAAAAAAAAAAAAAAAAAAAAAAAAAAAAATTTTTAAAAAAATTTAAAAAAAAAAAAAAAAAAAAAATATAAATATATACTTAATATATTATATAAATATAAT
>NC_031485.1:8464-13347 GCF_001602025.1 Plasmodium gaboni | reverse complement strand
ATAAGAAAACAAAACTTTTTAGTCAGATTTAATAAAGAAAAAAAAATAAATAAAAATCAATTTATATATATATATATAAATATATATAGTGGAAATTTAAATTTTAATATTATAATTTTTTTTTTAATAATTATTTGAAAAAATTATATAATGTGTAAATATATAAAATTATATAATTTTAAATTTTTAATAATAAATTATTAAAATTAAAAGAATATTTCATAAATATATTAGAATATATATTTCTTTAATATTATAAATGAGAACTTTATTTTCCAAAAATGTTCCAAAAAATTAAGGACTTCTTTATTTTCTTTTTGAAATAAACCAAAAAAAAAAAAAAAAAAAAATAATAAAATATATATATATTTATACAAAAATATTAGATAATAAAACATATAAACAATGTTATAATAATATCCATAAATTCTTTTTTATAATCAATATTATATAATTACAATATATTATGTTATATATTATCTTAGAAATATAAGAGATAAAGATAATTTATCTTTAAAGATCATACATGCGATATCATTTATATTATTTGAATATAATATATACATATATATATTATTTACTTACATATGGAAAAATACCTAATATACAAGGAAATAAAATCAGAAAAAAGAAGAAAATAGATATAGAGAGAGATAATAATATATATATAATTCACAATATATAATAATAAAAATTAATAATAATAAGAAGCAGAAGAATTATGTTTTATTTAAATATATATTTTTTTTAAAATAATAAAATAAAATTTAGATATTCATATATATATATATATTATTATAATTACGCTTAATTTTTACATATATAAGTCATTTCTTTTAAAAAAATTTCAAATAATAATATATAATTTCATTTGTGTTTGTATAGAAAAAACGACATCATATAATATAGTATTTATTACTTTATTATTATTACTATTATATATATATATATATATATATATATATAATATAGTGAAATTAAATTTATCCTCTATAATTTATTTAAAGCATTTAAAAGTCTTGCGGATGCATTATATGATATATAAATAATATAATTAGGGTGAGAGATAAAATAATTCATATATATATATATATATTATTTTTTTTTTTTTAAATTAACATCTTCATTTTATAATTATTACTTCGATATAATTTTCCATATCACAAAAAAATAGGTAAATAAATAAATTATTACATATATATATATATATATATATATATATATAGCAACAGGAAAATATGGAATATTGAAATATTATAGATATTCAATTTCTTTTGTTTTGAAAAAATATATAATATATATAAAATTATAATAAATAATGTAAAGGACAGAACAATATGAATATATAATTCATAATTTTTTGAAAATGTTTTTATGTGTTATAACATTTATATACTAAATATTGAATCCATGTAGATTAATATATATATATATATATATATATATATGTATATATACGTGTATATATATAATGATAAGTTATATTCATTTTGTTTTTTTTTTGTTCTTAACTTATAATATAGTTTAATATTTTAATAATACCTAAAAGTGTTTATTAGAATGTACTTCATAAATTATTGTTTTTATTCAACATGATATATATAGTATATTATTTGCATTTTTTCTAAATAATTCATAACTTAACCAGTTTTATAAATATTTATATATATATATATATATAATATATTTTTCTTGAATTTTATTACATTTTTATTGTGATGATATTTCAATTTTTTATTTTATTGTATTTTAAAAATAAAATATATAATTTATATTATTTAATTTTTGTAAGAATTTTTTTTTTTTTTTTTTTTTTGTTCATTTATTTGTTTTTAAATAAGTATATTAAATATATTATATTATGTTTTATTGTACTTAAAAATATAATTCAATATGCCATTATTTAAAAAACATATAATCTTTAAAAAGCCTCACAAAATTTTTTTATTTTATATATATATATATTTATTTATTTATTTTTTTTTAGGTATTTTTTTATTTTCTTAAAAATCTTAAAAATATATATAAGAATTAAAAAAAATATATTATTCCTAAAAATTGCTACCAAAAAAAATAATCAAATATAAATATATTAATAGTATTTAAAATAATATATATTATTTTTTTATTATATATTAAAAAAAAATAATCAAATATAAATATATTAATATTATTTAAAATAATATATATTATTTTTTTATTATATATTAAAAAAGAATATATTAATAAAAAATTACAGTGCTTATATAATATAGGTATTATATAAATTTTAAAAAAATATATTCTTTTTCTTTTTTAAGAAGTAATATAAATATATGGGTAAAAAAAAATATATATTAATTTTGAATTTGTATATTATATGATGATATGATATTATAATAAATAATAAAATTTTTAAGTTCTTATAAAAAAAAAAAAAAAAAAAAAAAAAAATGGACTTAATTTTAATACAAATAGAAAAGTTTTACCATCATATATTATTATTTTATATTTAGAGATAATTTTTTTTTTTTTTTTCCGAATTTTATATTTCTTATATATGAAATAATTAATATAATATATATATTTTATTTATTTATTTATATTTAATACATGAAAAAATTATAGTTTTTTTAATATAATTATAAATATTATAATAATATATATATAATATTCGAATTTCTTAAAGCCACCAGAACATAAAAAAAACCGTTAATTTGGTTTTTAATAATTTATATATAATTTAAGATATTCTTTTTTTATATATAATAATATTATAAAATGTTTCTATTTTAATATATGGTTTATAATTTTTGTTTAAAAAGAATATATAATATTTATGTAATTATTATTTTATAAAAAACGATGATAATGTTTTTATGAGAATAATATATTTATTAGTTGCATTATTTTGTTCATAATGTAATTTTTAAGTTTTTATTGATATATAATTTTGTTTTTGTTATATTATATATATTATAATATATGTATATTTTATTTTTTATTTTAATTTTTTTTCTTTTCGTTTTCGGTTGTGGTTTTTAAGTTATATATAAAATTTTAAACTGTTACAAATTTTTATAGATGAAAAAGAAAAAAAAAATAATAAATTAATAATATATATATATATATATATATATAAGAAATATATTGATAATAATTATTTATTTTGTTATATTTTATTTTTCATGGCTTAATATATAAGCAGAATTATTAAATATAAAATTTGGTTATTATAATAAAAAAATAAAAAAATGTCCATTTTAAAGAAATACGAAGGAAGAGAGAAAAATAATGTCTTCCTCTTTATTATTAAAATTGTTTTATTTTATACCTTGCAATATGTATTAATTGGTTCCAATTATGTAAGACAAAAAGATAAAAATATAACTTAGGGTTACTTGTATTATGATATTGACTTATACAATATATAGTGTATATATATATATATATATATATTTCCTTTTTTTTTTTTTTTGTATAGGATAAACAGAACCTATCATTTGGAAGTGAAATTTTTAATACAAAAGTGTTTGATTTTACTTCAGTGAGATCATTAGCAGAGTTTAACTCGGGATCATCGAGAGAAAGTTCTAAGATAGATGAAACTGTATGTTATAAGAATCTTATGTATATATATATTTATATTAATGAACAGATAAAAAAAAAATATTGAGAAATATTATTTGTTTTTAGACAAGGAATATATATATTATACATATATATTTTTCATATAATACCTATATACATATTTGAATTTTTTTTTTTTTTTTTTTTAATTTTTAGGATTACTATGCTGTATTAGGTCTTACTAAGGATTGTTCACAAGATGATATAAAAAAAGCATATAGAAAACTAGCGATGAAATGGCATCCTGATAAGCATCAAAATGAAGAAGATAAAATTGAAGCAGAAAGGAAATTTAAGTTGATTGTTGAAGCTTATGAAGTTTTATCAGATGAAGAGAAAAGAAAAAATTACGATTTATTTGGACAATCAGATTTAGGAGGATATACAAATAAGGATGAAACATTTTATACATATTCAAATATAGATCCAAATGAATTGTTTAATAGATTTTTTTCTCATGATGCAAGTTCTTTCTTTTCACAAGGTTTTGATGACTTTCCATCATTTCAAGGTTTTGCGAATATGCATTCAAGAAGATCTAGATCAAATAGATCAAGTTAGAAAAGGAAACAAAATAAACTTTTATATTATATATATGTGATATATGTTTATATATGTATATAAATGAATGAATAAACAAACATACACACACATATATATATATATATATATGTATATATTTTTTGCGCAGATATTTTTTCTCGATCATTTGGTAGAGCAGCATCATTTGAAGTTCCCTTGCTAGTTACACTGGAAGAATTATATACCGGTTGTAGAAAAAAATTAAAGGTAACAAGGAAAAGGTTTGTGGGTCTTAATAGTTACGAAGATAATACATTTATAACTGTTGATGTTAAACCTGGATGGAGTGACGGAACGAAAATTAATTTTCATGGTGAGGGAGAACAATCATCTCCTAATGAACAACCAGGAGATTTGGTTTTTATTATAAAAACAAAACCACATGATAGATTTATAAGAGAAGGGAATAATTTAATATATAAATGTTATTTACCATTAGATAAAGCTTTAACTGGTTTTCAATTTAATATAAAATCTTTGGATAATAGAGATATAAATGTAAGAGTAGATGATATAATTAATCCAAATAGTAAAAAAATAATAACTAATGAAGGTATGCCATATTCAAAAAGTCCATCTGTTAAAGGTGATCTTTTGATTGAATTTGACATTGTATTTCCTAAAAAATTAAGTCCTGAACAAAAAAGAACATTAAAGGAAACCTTGGAAAATACTTATTAGTTTTATTTTTT
>NC_031485.1:0-5664 GCF_001602025.1 Plasmodium gaboni | reverse complement strand
AAAAAAAAAATAATTCTTATTTAAAAAAAGCAGAAGAAAAGAAAAAAAAATATATAGATAAAAAAAGAAAAAAAAAAAAAAATGTATATTTATTATTAAAAAGAAAAAAAAAAAAAAAAAAAAAAAAGGGAAAGAAAAAAATATTAAATAATATAATAATAAAATATTATTTTAAAATATTATAATATACTTGTGTTGAAAAAACAAAAAAAAAAAAAAAAAAGAAGAAAAAAAATATATATTTTTAATAAATTTATTATATAATTGTTTTGATTTTAGAAAATATTTATTATTTAAATTCTAAAAGAATTAATTGAATTCTATTCTTGAATTTATTATTCTTATAAAATTTATGTAATTTTTTATTATTTTTAAAAAAAAGGAAATTTCTTTAAAACTTAAGATATTTTCCTTTTATTTTGTAAAAATAAACTTTATTATATATTTGAATATATTTCAAAGAAATGAAAAAGAAATAAATTTATTAATTTTTTATATAGAAATAAGGTTTTTTTTGCGCAAAAAGATATTTATTAAATTTGAATTTTTGTGTAAATATTAAATAATATATATATTATTTTGCATATTATATAATTATGTACATTATATTATATATATATATATATATATATATATATAATATATAATAAATAATAAAATATATCTAATAATATTATATAGATAAATTTTTAAATTCTTAGAATTCTTAAAGGAATTAATTACATAATAAAATAAAAATAATATTAGGGAAATTATTATTTAATTATTTTTTAAAATGAATATATATTATCCTAAATGTAAATTATATATATATATATATTATATTATGTTATGTTATTCAAAGATATAATAAACATATAGAATAGTTATATATATATATTTTTTTATCTTGAGTTATAAACAATTTTTAATACGGAAATTATATGGATATAGAAAATATATTTTCTATATTTTCATTCACTATGAATCTATAATATTATATTATTTCAATTTAAAAAAAAAAAAAAAACAAAGAAAAAATATATGTATAACATACAATTATATTATTAATAGAACATAAGCAAGAAGTTCTATATTCTTTTTGAAAATGTTAATATATACACTATGCATGATATATATATTAATGATTATATATCTATATATACTATATTATACAGATAAATAAAGTAAATTTAATTAATATAGGGGATACATGTGTTTTCGCTTTTTTTTTTTTAAATGATATGAAGAAATATTATTTTTTAATTTAATAAAAATATTATAATATATTATATATATATATATATATATATATAAATGAACACAAAAAAAAAAAAAAAAATATATAAATTTATAAGGATTGTTTTAAATTAAATATGAAAAAACTAAAATTATTTGTACTAAAAAAATATATATGTGGAAATGATTTATATTGTAAATAAATATTATATATATATATATATATATATATTATAAAAATATATATATTCTAATTTATATTCAAATTATAAGAACGAAAAGAAAAAAAAAAAAAAAAAAAAAAAAAAATAAAGTTATATAAAAATAATATGAAATTTTAGTTTAGAAAAAATGAAAATATTTTTTTATCCAAAATTTATATTTTATTAAATATTTAAATTATATCTTTTTATATTTTTATAAAATATATTTTTTTTATATAATAATATGGAAATTCTTTATCATATTAATTTTTTATATAAGTTATTATAAAGAATGAAGTGTATGATATATGCAGTATACAATTTATTATGAAAAATATATGTATTATAAAATATGTTGTGCACATGTTTAAATTTTACTGAAACATATATATATATATATATATATATATATATCATATAAATATATTTACATATATGAATTATAAATAATGTTTATATGTTCAGATTTTAGTAAAACTTTATCATATGAAACTCTAACATAAACATTATATATTTTAAATGATCCCCTTTTTTATCCTATGATAATTTAAAAAAACTAAAATAAATATGTAATACAAGATAAAATGTTAGCTGTTTTTAAAATTATACACACATATTATATATATATATATATTCTTTTTTTATGTTAAATATAATATTATTTTGAAAGTATTTCTTATTAAATAATATTAGGATATACAATATAAATAAATACATAAATGTTATTAGTATATAAAAGAACAATAAAAATATAATGTTTCTGAATTAAAGGGATATTTATTTTTAGATATTTTAATGAGTTATTTATATTTCTACTCATAATTTAAATATATTATATATGGTTATATAATCTTTTATAATTATAACAATAATTATTAAATTGTTTATTTTGTAGGATGCTTATATTTTCGGTGATTTGAGAAATATATATTTACAGTCATGTAATAAATATTTTTCAAAATATGTTTTAGTTTGTTTTAAAAACAAAAATTAAAATGTGAAATATATAAATAAATATATATATATATATATTAATATTCTATACAATATAATAATCTAAAGTATTTGATTTTCTTTTGCTCCTTTGTTTTAGTAATAATAATATCTTTATAACTTCATAGATCCACTTAATGTAATATAAGTTTTTTTCTTTTTTTTTTTTTAATTTATTATTTTATTTATTTATATTTTTATATATATATATATTTTTTTTACATTATAGTTTAATATACTTATTATATCATTTCATAGTTCTCCGTTTTATTCTTTTTATAATTTTCTTTTTATTGTCTGTTTTAATGTTTATAAAAATATGCAAATAAATATATTGCATAATGTTTTTGCAGTATTTTTTTTTTGTTTTGTTTTTCCTTAAATTAATATATATTATTTGAATAAATAAAAAATTAATACATAATATATATATTAACTGGAATATATAATGTAAAAAAAAATTATTTCTGAAAAATGTGAAAAAAAGCGTTGTCTAAAAAGATTTTTTTTTTTTTTTTTTTTTTTTTTGCACTTTCTATGGAAGTGAATAATTTTATGGTTGAATAGCGTAAAATAAATTACATATTTTTTAATACGGTTGTTAATATATATTAAAAATATTTTTATATAAATTCATATATTTTATGATAAATAAATTAATTATATTTTTTAATAAATTTGTATAATTTTGATATACCAAATTTTTTATAATAGAAGGAAAAAAAAAAAAAAAATTTAATATGTATTATAATCATTAGAATGAGTATGTATTTCATATGAAAATATATAAATTTAAATAACATTCTGAAAAAAATGGTAATAAAAATATTTTTCTACACATATGCATAAATACATATATATATATATATATATATATATATATATATATGTGAATCAAAATAATTTTTTTTGTATCTTTTTATGTGAATATTTGTTTTTAATTTAATTTTATGTAATATATATAATTATATATATTTTTACGTCTGAAATTATCATTGCACCTCTGAAATATTTTAATAATATATATATATATATATAGTATATTTATTGTTATTCTTATTTTTCCTTTTTCACTTTTTTCTTTTTTTTTTCTTTTTCGTTTAACAATATATCAATTAAATATGTTCGGTTTTAATTTTTTTTGTTTTTCTTTAAGTGAATACACTTTAAAAGAAAATGTAAAAAGGAGAAATTATGGTGGTTGTACGTCTTATAAGGATAAAAAGAGAAAATCGAAAGCATATAAATTAAGTAGACCATTTAATATACAATCATTTTTATGTGTACTTATATTTTACTTATTAGTTGTAAGACACAAAAAAGGAAATATAAATAAATAAATAAATATATATATATATGTGCATATGTTAATATGTTTGTTATTTTTTTTTTTCAGATTTTTGTCAGAGGTGATAAAATATTTATTGATTCATTAGACGTAAAAAGTTCACATTCCAGAAAATTAAGTGAAAGTGTTAATATTATTGTTAATGAAAACTTTAATCCTGAACCTAATAATGTAAATGGAATAAGTAAAATAGATGATAATGGTTTGAATAATAAAATTTTATATGATAATAGAAAAATATCAATTAAGAAGCATGAAAATAAAGATGAATCCTTAGAAAATAAAAATAAAAATGTTGAATTAAGTGGAGTTGATCTTTATCATGCGAATATAGAATTAAGAAATATAAAAAATTTAGATGATAATAATAATATGAATTTAAATAATGAAAATATTGGAGATACAAATAATTTAGAAGAAGAAATAAAAGGTAAAATTGTATATACATGGGATTTAGGTAAAGATGCTATAAGTAATATATTACATAGTTCATCTGATTATTCATTAAATGGTGTAAAATATAATTATTGGAGGTTAAGTGCTATACCAACAGTTAATTATTCTATAAGAACTAGTAGAGTTCAGAAAATGTTTAAAACAACTATTGATCCAAAAAAAGAAAATGCAAATGATCAAGTTAAAGCATTTATAAAAAAAATACCAATTGATATATGGGTAAAACAATTTCATTCTATGAATGAATATAATGGAGAATTTCTTGTAGGTGGTGAAAATTTTGTGATGGAAGCTGTTGCATCAGCTTTTTTAACGAAATATCATCCTGGTATAACAGCAAAACTTTATGCATTATTATATGAACCATATCGCAAATATGTAAAGGAAGATTCACCACCTAAATCTTCTTTTGAAAATATTGATTCTTTTAATGAAATGTTAGAAGAAAAAATAAAAAATAATAAGAAAGGAAATGTTGTATTAATATATGAATTATTTGGTGAAAGTCTTTTTACTAACTTGGTTAAAAGTAGAAGAGAACCAATATTAAGAAATAAGTATGGGAAAAAAAAAAAAATTATATATGATAGTTTAAATTTATTAATAAAGTTACATGATGCAGGTTTAACCCATTTAGATTTTACTCCTGAAAATATATTAATATCGGAAAATAATGAATTAAGATTATGTGATTTAGCTAAAAGTACTCCTATATATACAAGAAAGTTAAGACATGTCGAAGAAACTAAAGGTTTATGTTTATTTGAATCTTGTGTACCTACGGTTGGTAAGTCTGCTTATATGCCACCAGAATGTTGGAAAATATATAAAAGACATAGAATATTAAATATAAAAAACCCATTAGAACATTTGAATGCGATAACAACTCAGGATGAAAGAAAAAAACATTATTTTAATGTTACATGTGCTGATAAATATATGCTTGGAATTTTATTCATTTGGATTTGGAATGATGGACATATATGGCAATGTTCCGATGCCTCAACTGATGAAAATTTCTATAAGTTTGAAAAATGTGATATGAGTCTTGATGTATTTCAATTGACTAGTACTTGGCCTAGTGGATTAAAAAACATACTCAACGTAATATATATATATATATAGATATAGATATATTCCACACAAGGAATAAAAAATTAATAATATATATGCATAATTATTAAATAATGTGTTTTATAATTATAGAAATACATCGATTCATATGTATATATATATTATATATATATAATTTTCTTTTTTTTTTTTTTTTTTTTTTTTTTTTTTTTATAGGAATTATTACACATAGAGAAAAGAAAAAAGCTGGTTTTAAGAAATTTATTAAGTTATCCGTGGTTTACTAAAGAAAATGATTTTTCCTTATGATATGTTATAATATTAATTATATATACATATTTTTTTTTTTTTATTTTAAATTATTTTTGTAAA
>NC_031484.1:763068-776283 GCF_001602025.1 Plasmodium gaboni | reverse complement strand
CCAAAAATAGATCATAAAATAAATTTATATAATATAATTATTCTCATTAAAATAAATAATTTTATTAAAAATAATATTATTATCTAATATAAAATATAATTATTTATATTAACCATTTCAAGAATGTAATATATGTTATATATATATATATATATCATTAAAAATTATAGATATTTTAACATATTAATTATTAATAAAAATTAATTCCTACAATGCACAAACTTTTAATTCTTTTTAAAAAATTATTATTTATATATTTTTTTAATTTGCTAATATACATTAATAATGAGGTTAGTATATAAATATTATCTAATTTTTATTTCATAAAATATTTATATATTTTATAATAAACTATTTTCAAATAAAACAATTTATTATATTTTTATCACTTTAATGTATATATTTATTTTATTATTTTTCTTCATTTTTTTATTTTTCAGCATTTTCTAAATATTATAAATTATGAAATATATAATTTTAACAAGGTTTCTACTTTAATTATGAAACGAACATTGAATGAAATGTTAAGGTATAATAATAGGTCACAATTAAAGGTCTCACACATAAATAATAAAACTGATGATTATGAAGAAAATATAATTATTTCATCTCAAACAGAATTGTTAGAAACTTCCAAAAAGCAATCAAATGATAATATATCAGAATATGATAACAATTATAATATAACTACAAGAGAAGAAACCTTGGAAGATTTGCTAAACGAATATGATGAAGAAATGAGAGAAATAAATAATAATAAAAAAAAACCTTTTTTTAAAAGAGCCAAACTTCTATGTAAAGCCTTTGATAATATTTTTATAGACAAGGTAGTAGATTCAAATATACAGAATAAACAATCAGATTTAAAAGAAGATGTAATTGATAACGCGGTAATACTTGGTGCTTCTACAGTTTTACTTATACCAGTACTTACATATTTTTGTAAGCGAATTAATTTTTTCCATTCACCCCAATAATAAACAAAACTAAAACTGAAGAAAAAAATATATTCAAATAAAAATAAGTATATAATTTAATTTTATAATATTAAAATGTATATTCAATAATAATATATAGTGATATTGTATACGTATATATATATATATATATATATATATATATATGTGTAAAAACGATATTTGTATAAAGATTATAATATTATATTGTGCAATATTAATAGAAATTAGTTAATATTTTAATATAATTCAATCCTTTTTTTTTTTTATGAATTAATTAATATACTATATCTTCAATATTTTTATAAACATTTATATTTTCATTAATTCAATAATATATATAAAAAAAAAAAAAAAAAAAAAAAAAACATTACTTAAGAATATAAAAATTCATATATATTTAATAAATTAACACCTTATATAATACACATTCAATATATAAATATTATTTTATATATAATAATATTTTAATGTAATAATGTAGTTGAGAACATTTTGTATTTTTCATTAATTATTAAGTATTTTTTACCATGTATTTTCCTCACATATTTATACATATTTAATAAGGTAATATATATATATATATATATATTCTGTACAGTACTATACTTTATTTATATTTATTAACATATTATAATATATCCTTTCAATTTTTTTTTATTTCTATCATATTTTCTATTTTTTTATAAGCAATAGTTCTTCTTATATTCTTCGAATTATCATGCAAAAATAATATTAAATGAGATTAATCATGTATTAAATACCACCTTATAAAATTCATTAAGATTTAGTGAAAAATATATATATATATATATATATATATATATACGCACTTCAAATAATAATAAAATATTCCATAACATTTTAATAGATGTATAAATTGTAAGAACATATATAATAAGAAACATTCATATCATAAAAATAATATAAATAAAGCTGAAATAATATCATATAATCAAACAAAAGAAACATTACAAGATCAAGTGGAAGAGTATTATCATTTAAAAGAAAGAAATAAACACAATAAAGGAAAAACCTTTTTATAAAATACACTTATTGTTATTATGTGCTATTTATGACATATTTATTACCAAATTAGTAGATATTAATTTACAAAAATAGCATTCATTATTATTAAATCATACGACTGTTAGCACAGAATATCTTTTTAATACTTTCCTTCAATTAAAATAGCTACATTAGGTTATCATATTACAAGATTTGAATTTGCGAATAGATATTAATATTAATATTTTAAAATATATTAAAGAATCACATAATAATACAAAATGTTTCACAAAAATATATACATATCAATTATATTTTGTCATTACATAAATTATGTGTATTAAAATAGATTAATTAATTTAATACACAAAATATATATTTTTCTATTATATTTGAAAATTCTTTTGTATTAATATAATATTAAATATTCCTTAGCTATATTTAGTAAAATATTCGGTATTTTTATAGTAAATAATAGTATTAATAATAATTTTTTTTTCCTTTTTCTTCTTTATTTAAATTGTAGAAATGTTTAAATTACATCAATAACACAAGTACAATTGTTAATAATATACTATATTTATATGCCTAATTATGTAATACTTATAGAACAATTTTATATAATATAAATTTCGATTTGAATTTCAATAGATAAAATAGTTATAATATATTAAAACATTAAAAATTATATATATATATATATATATATATATATAAACATACACACTTCTAATTCAAATATATTTTTGAAATGATAATCAATTCTTAAAGCTAAAAAATATATATATTATATGTATTATACTAGAGAATAGACATGAAAAAGCAAAATAACATAAATCTATATACGTTTGTTTATAATTCAAAAATAAAAATTTAATTTTACATATATATATATATATAATAATTAATTACTTTTAACGAAATAAATATATTATATAAATTTCTTATATTCAATGTTATATATAATTAAATTTTTATTTCTTTTAATTCTTATAATTAATAATTTTAACTATTAGCACTTTTCTTAATTTCTTTTGAGAGCTCCTTTTCGAAATTTTCCTTCAGTTCCCCTTTAAATGTATTAAAATGTTCTAAGAATGAATAAATAAAATTTAAACTTTTATCAATTCTACTTTTATCATTAATTAATCTATAAAACTTTTTAATGTATTCTGCCTCTTCTGTTCTTAATTCTCTACAATAGTTGAAATAAAGTCTTGACCATATATCGTTATATAAGAGTTTTCCATCACCCAAATCAATATCATTATCTAAATTTTCTTGTATTGATACCTTTAACTCGTGAAATATATTATCAAAACCTTGTTTCACGACAGAAAGTGTATGATTCCATATATTTCTAAGATCTTCTTTTGGAGGGCATTCTTTAAATGAATTTAAAACCTCATATAATTCTTTTTCTGTTAAATTCTTTGACATATCATTATAATTTATATTACATATAGAAACATTACTTTCACTTTCCGCATTATTATTTGCACAACAATTATTACTACTATTGTCATTTTCCGCTACTACTTCTTCATTACATTTAATATCAGTTTCATTGGATTTTACTTTAATCACATCTCCTTTTTTATATTTTAAATTTTTTTTCTTTTTTGGTACCTTAACTTTTTCCTCCTGAACTAAATTTCGTTTATATATATTACAATTTTTAGCTATTTCTAAGCTACCATTTTCTAAAGAGTTCTATAAAAAAAAATAAAAATAAATATATATATATATATATATAACATATATACATGTAATAAATATTTTATATTAAATAAATATATATTATCAGCTTACATTAAATAAAACATAATAAAATCCAATTATATATAAACTTAAGCAAAGAAATTTAAACGAGACATAATACAATGTCCCCTTTTGATTCCTTTTAGCACAACAAGAGGGAAAAATAGTACAATTTTTTTTAATTCCCATATTTAATAACGTTATTATTTTTTTGGTTGATATATAAAGAATGAAATTATGACAAATAATAATATATATTTATTTATATAGTATAAAAAATAAAAATAATTCAATTTATAAATAAAAGGTATGTTATATATTTATATTTATATTTATATAAATTTTTTTTTTTTTATAATATAATGAAATTATAAAAAAAAAATAAATAAAGGAATATAAAATATTTAATTAAATAAAAATATATAATATTTTCTTTTATAGGAAATAAACAAATGTAAAAAACACAAATTCAAGAATATAACAATAACAAATAAATATAAACGGTTTTTATGATTTTTATAAATTTAAATAATTATATTTTATTTCTTATAAAATATTCTCAAATGTTATATTCTATAAAATAAAAATCATTATTTTTTTATATATATATAATAATAACATATGAAGAGAAAATACAAAATAATATTTGCATGCATATTTCTTTTTAATATGTCCTATTATATAAATAATACTGTTATAATAATGAGAATATATATTTCAATATATATATTTATATTAAATCTTTTTTTTTCATATTTAAAAAGACGACTCTATTAAAATATTAATCTGCATTTTTCTTAGGATCATTTTTATGAAATTTAATTAAAAAATATTAATGTTATAATATTAAATATATCAATTACTTATTTTTTTTATTTTATTATTTTTATTTATTTATTTTTTTTTTTTTTTCTTAAATATTTTTTTTTACATATGTATATAATATATATATATATATATTACTGAATATATTAATTTTATATATTCTATAGAAAAGTTATAGTTATAAAAATAACATTGAATTATATCCACATTTAAAATATATCAAAAAATATATTTTTTTTTTTTTCCTTGTTAAAAAAACAATATATACAAAAAATATTCCATTTTTTTAATAAATAAAAATTTTTCTCAAATTTATAAAATTATATATTATAATTAAAAGTATAATAAAGAATATATTTAAATATATATTATTTATTATTGCATATATATTATATATAATGTACCATAAATTTTATATATTTAAAAGATAATTAGAAGCTTTTTTTTTTTTTTTTTTTTTTAACAACATACTAAAATAATAAATATACAACAAGGTAATTAAAAATATAAATCATATATTTATATAATCAAATAAAATATTTTTAAGAGGCTTATTATGTTATTACACATAAATATATTTACCCTTATGAAACAACAAAGATTACTAATGTATGTATATATATATATATATATATATATATAAAGTATATTAAAAATAAATTAATAAATATTTTACATATCCATATTAAAATATATACATAGAAAAAAGAATAATTTTTTTTTTAAATACATTATAATAATAGAAATATTATTTTTTACCAAAATAAAATTATATAGACATTTTTTATTTATTAATAATATAATATAATAAAGTATGTGTATTTATACTTGAATATTATCAAATTAAAAATATTTAATAAGAAAAAGAAAATATAATGAATAAATTTAATTATATTATAATAAGAAAATATTATATATGTTAAATGTAGGTTTATTCATTATATATAATTCATATATATTTTCTAAAACTTTTTATATTCCATAAATTTTATTACATATTATTTTATATAAACACTCATATAATATGGGTATATGGTACACAAAACCAAAAAAAAAAAAATTAAAATTTCAGGAATAATAAAATAAAATACATATATTCATTAACAAATATTTCAATTCATTCAATATAACATATTTGAATGTAAAAATAATATGATTCATAAATTATTATAAACATATATATATATTTATATATTAAAATTCTGAAAATTTTTTCATATTAGTCTTTTTTAGAATAAAAATACTTAAAAATAAACCTTAATCAGATTATATATTTCTATAAAAATATAATGACACATATTCAATATTTCTTTTTTCTTCCTTATTTATTTTAGATTTACATTTTTTTCATTTACATATAATATAATATTTCATATTATATATATTTTTTTTATATACTTATATGTGTGTGTATATATATTTTTGTATTTCTAAATGTTATATATATGTGTTATAAAACATTCATATATATGTTATGTTTTTCAAATAATAATTATATTTAAATAACATATGTTTACATAAATATATATAACATTAATTGTTTATATTCATCCTTAATTTTATATTCTTATCAAATTGGTAATAAATAATATATATATATATATATATATACATATATATATACATATACATGTTGATGTTCTTCCAAGAAAAGTAATAAAAAAATAATAATAAATAAATAAATAATTATTTATATACATATAAATATATTTCATTTTTTATAAGACATAACATGATACTACATATACACATACATATACATCATATATTTTCATCATGGAAGTATTAATTTATATTCCTATTCCATATTTTATTTAAATGATCTTTTTAATAATTCTGTATATTCTGTATTTACATTTTTTATTAATGTTCTCCATGTTAATCTATAAGCCATTACAAATATTCTAAATTCAAATATATTATGAGGAATAACAGTTGACCATTTATTAAAAATTTCATTAATAGTCTTATCATCATTATTATTATATTTTTTAACTACCATATTACATTCATTTAATATGTCATTCAATTTACCATGTGGTAATCTACTTTTATTTCTATGTTTCAAATATTGATTATATAAATTTCTTTTTAAGAGATTAAATTTGTTTTCTTCATTTTTTACAACTCTTTTCCATATGTCTATTAATTTATTGGTTTCTTCAGATTCATCTCCCAATAATAATATGTCTTTATTTATTTGTAAATCATTTTTGTTTGTTAATAATGTGCATTTATTATTTTCATCAAAATTTATTTCATATGTAGCACATATATCTTTATTCAATAAATCTTTAAATAATGATTTATTTTCATTGAATATATTTGATACATCACCATTCAAGAATTGGTTTAATAAATTACGATCATTTGATAAGTTCTCATTATCAAAATTACATAATGTTAATATGCTGTTAGCAAGATTTAATGAAGAAGCGCCAAAACCATGAAGATTACTATTACCTAAATTATGTAAAACTTGTTTTATTGTTTCTTCTCTATTATTAGATGAATGTAAATCTTCACTTTTCTCATCAATATGTTCATTCGTATTAATAAACGTTTCTTCGTTTGCTTTCTCAACAACATCAACAGATTCATTGGTAGACAAGATCCTTCTAAATATATTATCATTAAATTGAATTGGGGACAAAGAATAATTTATGCCATCACAATTACACTGTATAAAAAATAAAATAAATTTAAAGAATTATATATATATATATATATATTTTAAGACATTACAATATTAACTTACTTGTATATGTACAAATCCCAGAACAGCTAGTGATAAATAAATGTTATAATATTTAAATATATTCATTTTTAAAAAAAAAAAAAAAAAAAAAAAAAAAAAAAAAAAAATACATGTAATAATATATAAGTAAAAAAAATATATATATTATAATTATAATCTTATTTTATGTATTTATAAATATTCAAATTGCTTATAAACAAATTAATATCAAAAATTATATATTTATTTTATTATATATTTTACTATATTAATATTATATATATATATAACAAATTCTTAAAAAATTATAATAAAAATATAGGATACAATAAATAAAAACAAAATTAAAGAAAAAAAAAAAATTAATAGAAAAACACAATTAATAAGAATAAATTTTAAATTATAATATATATATAATAAATATGTATTTTCAATAATCGTATATTACTGCAAAATATATATATAAGAAAAAAAGTAATAACTTTGTAAAATATATGAATGTTATAAAATATTATTAATTTAAATAAGAAATAGTAAAATGTATTTATTTTATATATATTATATATATATATATATATATATATATATATTAATTAAATGTTATTTAAGAAATTATTATAAATAATATATAAATATATATGATAAAAATAAAGACGCATGTTCTTAAAATAATAACATTTCTTAATAATAAAAATCATATATACATTATATGTATATATAATATACATACACTAAATATTAAATCCTACAGAAAGAATATAAGGAGATATTTTAGTATTCCTTTATTTTAGAAATTAATATTATTTATATTATTACATATGAATTTTATATTTTAATCATATATATATATATATATAAGAAAAAAAAAAGTTTAAATAAATGTTTATATAAATTATTTAAAAACACATGAAATTTGTCCACATGTAAAATTTTTATTTATTTTTTCTATATATTATATAATTTTAAAAATATATAAATTAAAATGTTTTGATGAATGTCATATGAATAATAATAATAAAATAAAAAATTAAAAAAAAATATATATATAATTCATTGACAATAATAAAATATACTATTTAAAAAATATATATTAATTACAAAACAAAAACAAATCAAAACGAAAAAATAATATAAATAAGTAGGAAATGCTTTAACAAAAAAAAAAATAAAAAAATAACACTTTTAATTAAAAATTATTCTATTTATAATAAAAAAAAAAAAAAAAAAAAAAGAAAGAAAAAAAAAAAAATTCTTACAATATAAAAGGACATAAATTATTTCTATATATGTGGGTTCTTCCTTTTTAAGGTTGAAACATATATATATATATATTATTATTTCTATATTGTCCTAAACAATAAAATATTCCTTTTTAATTCTTTTTTTATTTTTTTTTGATATTGCATGTGTCAATCCTCATTTTTTTATATAAAGTCTATTAATAATAAAAGATCAAATAATACTTAAAAAAAAATAAAATTTAATCTTCACTAAACCACCAAGGATGTTCAGTTAATTCATTTAAATCTGTCTTCATTCTGCTTTCTAGTAATAATAATTTCTATAAAGGGAAAATATATATACATATATATATATGTATACACACATATATACATATAAATAATTTCATGTAATATAAAACAAAACAAAACACCCATTATGTATATATAATATAAAACATTTTTATTATTTTTATATATATATATATTACGTTAATTATATCTTTGAGTCCTTTTGGCCATTGTTGGGTTAACTGAAATACATTTATATTCAAATCGTATTTTAAGAAATTATTAAATGTTTTATCATTTGGTGGATCAGCTCGTTTCCATATATAACTTAAATTCCACATCCATATATAAAATATACCAAGCATATATTTATCTACACAGTGTACATCAAAATAATATTTTTTTCTTTCTTCTTGATCAGTAATAGATGATAAATATTCAAAAGGATGATCAATTTTTAAATTTATATGTTCTCTTATAATATCCCAACACTCTTTTGGAATACATGGGATTTTTCCAACACATGGTTGATAAGATTGGAATAAATATAAATCATCCCCACTTCCTTTAATATGTCTTAAATTACATGTATATAATGGAGCACATTTAGCTAGATCACATAAACGTAAATCACCATTATTTTCTATTAAAATATTTTCAGGAGATATATCAAGATGTGCCAATCCTGCATTATGTAATTTTATTAATAACTTTAAAAATTCAAACATAATTATTTTTTTATCTTCATTTCTTACACGAGTATCTTCATTTTCATTCCTTTTATTAATATATTGAAAAAGATCTTCACCAAATAATTCAGAAACAAAAACAACATAACCATTCTTATTTTTATTTAATTGTTCTGTTAACATCTCATTAAATTTATTCAAATCACTATAAGCCTCAATATCTTCATCAACAACATCGTTTGTATTATTATCATCATTATGGTTATTTTTATTATGGCTATTATTATCACATTTGTTGTTACTATCACATTTGTGATTATTATCACTCCTGTCATTACTATCACGTTGGTCATTTTTATCATCTTGGTCATTACTATCACTTTTACGTTTACCATTACTCTTATGCTTACTATTACTCTTATGTTTACCATTACTCTTATGCTTACTATTACTCTTATGCTTACTATCACTCTTATGATTATCTACATTTGTATTGTTATTGTCGACATTACATTTATCATTTTCAGGCTCATATAATACCTTGTACAATTTAGGTATGAGCCCAGGATAATACTCGCTTAAATAAGCTGAGGTTACTCCTTCCATAATAAAATTTTCTCCATCTAATAAATATTCTCCTTTATGAGCATTCATAAGATTGTACTGTCTTACCCACACCTCTATAGGTATCTTTTTAATAAATAAATATACTTCTCCTTCTTCTTCACCTTTCTCATTATATGAAAAAACAGAAGCTTTAAACATTTCTTGAAGTCTATCTCCATCTTTTGAAAAACCTACAGTTGGAATAGATTTAAATTTCCAATCAGCATATTTCACATTATTTACTCTTAATCTATTAGAACATCCTAATAATTTCGTCAAAGCTTCTTTTCCTAATTTCCAGTTATAAAAAAGTTTATAATGCATATTTTCTACATCTTCTACCTTACAGTCATTATTTACATTTTTATAAGATTTTTCATTTTCTTTTATTTTATATTTATTTTTTTCTTCACTAGGAAAATCTTCTTGTGCATCATAATATGTTTCTTCTTCTTTTTCTACGCAGGGTTCAATTAATTCTTCAGTATAATAACAATCATAAAATAGATTTCCATAGTCATACTCCACATCACTATCACTATATAAATCAGTATTTTCATGTGAACTACTTCTTTTACTACCAAAAATATTTTTTACACTTTTTTCTTTAGAACTCTTTGTTTTAGATTTATGTTGAGACTTACTTTTTTTTGTTTTACAACTAGAATAATTTTTTATTTCTTCCGAATTTTTTACACTTTTTTTTTTTTCTTTAAACAAATTACTTGACCACCAATTTTCCGAATCATCGTCAAATTCATTTTTACCCCTTAAACTCTCTGATAAGTTTCTAATACAATAATGTTGAATGTGTTTACTAGAACAATCATATTCATTATATATAACTTCATTCTAAAAAAAAAAAGTAAAAAAATAAGTAAATATAAACACACACTCACATGTAAATAAATATACATATATATATATATATAATTATAAATTTTTTTTTAATTTTATTTTCATCTATAATTAAGTACTCACCAATGGAATTATAAACAATAATAAAATGATAAAAACAATAATACATCTTGGAAATAATAATTTTATAATATTATAACTATCATCTTTATTTTTAACTTGTTTCTTTTTTTTTATATTTATAAAAAAATTAGCATATTTTTCATTTTTTGTATAAAACAACCCATTAGATTCAATAACCTTATATTTAGAAAAATAATTCATAATTATGATACTTAAAAAATTATATTCAACAAGTAATAATTATATATATATATATATATATATATATTTTTGTTCCTACAAATTGGTTTTATAAAAAAACCTATTCTATAATATTTTAATTATTATTTATAATATATTACTTTTAATTTTTTTTTTTTTTTTTTTTTTTTTATTGCTTCTACAAATAAGTTTTATAAAAAAGCTTGTTCTATAATATTTTATTTATTATTTATTATTTATTATTTATTATTTATTATTTTTAAATTGTTTGTTTATTTTTATCTTCATATACTACTTTTATATTATATACAATTCATGAAAATGTCCATATATATCAATTTTTGAATACATTCAAAATAAAAAAGATATATATATTAATAATATATAAATATATAATAAATAAATAAATAAATAAAAATATATCAAAATAACATTATAGATATTATATTGGCATTTTATTTTTTTTCCCCTTTATTTATTTTATAATAATATTTTTCCATTACACTTTCATAAATAATTACAAATTTTATTTATATTTTTCATTTAGAATCATATTCTAATATAACAACTTTAAATATATATTAGATATATAAATTTTACTAATCACGTGAAAATACATTTTTCAAATATAAAAAAAGCACAAAAATATATATATATAATATATATATTATTTATTTATATTTTTATTTTTTTTTCTAATTTTCCACTCTCCCTATAATATATATAGATTAGAATGTACATAATTTGATATTGTAATTATCACATGCATGAAAAATAATTAGTAAAAGAAGTTATAGAGAATTATATTTTATTTCAACCTATAATATTTTTATGTGGAAATGAATTCAAGAAGTAATATAATTTTCTTCCTACTACTAAACATGCATTTCTATTCTTTTTATATGTACCTAATAAATAAAAATTTCTTTCATAATGAACAATAAAATTAAGAATCTTTTTAAAATAAAAAAAAATTATATATATATATATATATATATATATACATATAATAATAATAAATATATTTATTATTATATTTTTTTTTTTTTATCCGTTTTTTAGTTCCTGATTTGCTTTCTATATACAATTATATATTATTTCTATATATTATTTAGAAATATATAAGTTTCTTCTATAAATTATGTTTATCTTTATTTTGAATAATCATTTTATTATATATATATTATATAATATTAAAATTTGAAAAAATATATATTCATTTATATATATATATATATATAATATATTCTTTTATTATTATTTCTCGCATCTTTAAAAAACTTAAAAAAGCATAAGAAAATGAAACTAAAACATATGATATAATAAAAACATAATATTATAAAATATCATAACTCTCGTCCGTAATATAATTTTAACTTTATATAAATATTTTATAGAACACCAATTACAAATATTTATACTTTTTTCATTCTTATATTTTTCTACATTTTTAGAACAATTTGTATTAATAAAACATTGAATATTTATATATATTATTAATATATATGTGTTTCCTTTAATAAAATTAAAGCGTAAAAGATATATTATATAAATATATATAATATTATATATGCAATAAATAAACCATATAGATATAAAACTTTATATCATATATCTATTTTTATATAGTATTATATAATATAATTAAGCATATAAAAAATAAATATTATATATAAAAATACATATAATATATTATAATATATTCTGCTTAAAATATAATCATGATGAAGTAAAAAAAAAAAAAAAAAAAAAAAAAAAAAAAAAAAATAAAAAATAAAAAAAAAAAAAATTTACAAAAAAAAAATAAATAATTAGTAAAAAATAATAAATCATTTTTTTTTTGTTTTATATTTCTTAGATATATATTTATATTATATATTTTACTTTTTTTTTTTTTTTTTTTTTTATTATTTTATTTAATTTTTATTTTTTTATTATTT
>NC_031484.1:760492-762771 GCF_001602025.1 Plasmodium gaboni | reverse complement strand
TATTATAAGTAATCATAATATAATATAATATATATATATGTATGTATGTATGTATGTATGTATGTATGTATGTATGTAGAGAGAATACCCATATATTAAAATAATTTAATATGAGAAAATACATATATAGAATTATATATAAAAGACTATGCATACTCCATCTATATAAAAAATACATTCTACAAAAGATGAATACATATATATAATTTAATTTACATTAATATATATTATGATTTCTAAATATATAATAAATATATATATTATATATATAATATTATATGTATACATATTACTACCTTTTTATTTTTTTATTTTTTTATAATGTTATTGAAACGTTAATTTAAAATACATATTCGAAGGGAAACCTTTGAATTGAATGCATTATATATAATACATAATATATAATATAATATAATAATATATAATATATTATACATGTTTATATATATTTTATCTTTTTACTTTTATTTTTTTATATGTTTAGTAGATAATAATCTTCCTTAAAATGAGATTTTTTAACGGATCAAGTTTTTCTACCAACAACGGATTTATGGATAGCAAGAATCTTAAGAACTCCTCAATATTTTCTTTTGATGAAGAGGAAAAAAAAACTGCAACCAGGAGTTTTTTAAGTTCATTATTATCTAAACGTATGGTTATACCTATGTTGGGTGTTCTCTATGTTGTCTTATTGGTAAAATTATATGTGCAAACTGTAAAGAAATATATACATAAAAATATATATATATATAAATATATACACAAATATATACATAAATATATACATATATATATTGTGCCTGTTATGGTTGTTATAGTACAAAAATAATTTTATTTTTTTAATTTTTTCCTTTTTCTTTTTAGAATGTATGCTTACAGAATGGTAATACATCCTCAAATATACAATTCCATAAGAACGTAGGAAGAAGAATTTTATCAGAAGGACAATCTACAGATGAATATAGTGAATCAAATTCTGAATATGTTGAAAATCCAGTTATAGGTAGTACTTTTATGTTACCAAATGAAAATCCATTAAATAGCCTTGGTAATTTATTTCAAGCAGATAAATATAATGTATTAGAAGATACTCAAAAACTAATTGAAGATTTAAATAAATTTAAATATAACAGTAACTATAGTACAATTCCACATGCTGAAAAATATAATCCTGTTGATTATAACAAAGCTGATTATGTATTAGATAAATATATTGATAACTTAGGTTACTGCAAAGGAGATATTATTAAAGCTATGAAAATTATATGGGAAGCTACTATGAACAATGAAAGAAGAAAATTTGCTTCTACTAAACGTAGCATGTACAAATATTATGACGATTTAAGACGTAAAAGAATAATAAAAAATGATAATTATGCAAGCAAATTAAATAGATGTAATAAAATTATAGAAAATTCACAAAAACAAATTGAAACTCATTTAAATGATATGTTCAATAAATGGTTTAGACAAAAAAGTTTATTCTTAGATGATTTCAATAGATTAATTACTGTATGCAGAATCGGATGGAAAACTGTATCTAATGCTGCACAACACCAATGTGATACCACCATGCGTAATAAAGATTTTATTGATATATAAACAAAAAATTAAAATAAATAAAAGAAAATCAAAAATTATTATATAAGCAATATATACGTATTTATTATACGTATACATATTAATAGTTTTTTTTTTTTATAACATAAAATTTTAGTACTATTTTTTGTTACATTTAGTGGATATCTTAATATATATATATATGTATGTATGTATATATATATATATATATATATATATATATATATATTTATAAAATAATTCCTTTTATATACACATATTTTTTTTTTTATTACTATTAACGATAAACCATTATAATTATGTATAAATGAGATATATAGAACAAAAAAAAAAACACCATTTTACAATATTTATTATTTAGAATTTTATGAAATAAAAGGTATAAAACTATAAATAAATAAATATATATATATATACAAATGTGCATATAATTTTTCTAAGCACATTAATTCAAAAGTATATATATTATATATATATATATATATATATATATATATATATATATATATATATTCATTATATAGATTAATTATCATACCAGTTCTATATTATTAAGTTTTACCAACATTTAATGTCTATTATAAGACACTTAAAAAATTCATCACATATTAATAAACGTTTTTCCTTCAACCATTAAAATTAATACAAAGAAAATATTATATATATATATATTATACCCTAAAAGTTTTATTTTATAT
>NC_031484.1:750494-760392 GCF_001602025.1 Plasmodium gaboni | reverse complement strand
ATATAAAAGAGAATAAAAAAAAAAAAGCTATTCTAAGTAAATATAATATACAAAAATAAATATATGATCATATAGATTATAAATATATATATATTATTTCATGTTGTAGAAACAAGAAAAAATTAAAATAACTCTTAAAAAAAACAACGGAATTTAAAACAAATCTAATATGCTTTTTAATTTACAATTATAAAATCATGATTTAATTAAGGACCAAATTTTTTTTCTTTTTTCTTTTTTTTTTTTTTTCCATACATGCTATACATTCATTTTTTAAAATATTATATTTTCCACATTAGGATAAATAAATTTTAATAATATATACATATAAAAAAAAAAAAAAAAAAAAGAAAAAAAAGAAAAAGAAAATTTAATAATTAATATATTATAATAAAATATATGATATTATTTATATGTATATTCAAAAAAAAAATTATTAATTCTTATAAAATATATTAAAAATTAAATAAAAAAATATATATATTTTACAAAACATTTGGATATTAATATTATGTATTAGGAATAATATATATAATATATTAAAATAATAACAATACAAACAAAATTTAATATGTAATTATTCTGTATATATATATATATATATATATATATATGTATTTCTTAATATATTTTTATTTATATATATACATATCATATTATATATAAAGACATACACAATTAAAACAAATACATTTATATAAAATATATATAATATTATACATATTTTTATTTCATAATACAATCATTATATGAAATAAAATAAATATATTGAATTATTTTATTATTATTATTTTTTTATAATTATAAATATAACATATATATATTTATTTATTTATTTATTTATTCCTTATTCAAAAGTATTTATATATACATAATATATATATTATCCATATAAATAAAATATATATTTATTTTATATATATATAAATACGTTCAATATTATGACAAAAATATACCATACGTATATACATATTAATATATTTTAGAATAGAATATATAGAAAAAAATATATATATTAATAACTATAAAATAATTATTTTATTAAATTCATAAAAAATTTTTAATATTAAAAATAAATACCATATATAAATATATATTATTTACAATATATATAAACGTATGCATTTTTTTTTTTTTTTTTTTCTTTTTTCTTTTTTTTATGTTCTACAGGATATATTTTATTATAATATAATAAAAAAAAAAAAAATAAATAAAATACACTTTATTTGTTTTATATTTATTAATATAAATATTTTTATATATAGATTACATATATTTTGTATTTGTCATAATAATAAGAAATATATTTTATACGTACATATAAATAATATTTTATTAAAAGTATTAATAGCTCAATATATAAATATATATATATATATAATATATATATATTTTTTTTTTTTTTAATAGAACAAAGTTCTCAAAATTTTTTTTCTTTATTTTTATTCAAAACATATATAGAAACAACAAAAAAATAAAATAGAATAATATAAAATAAAATAATATGATGATTTTAACAAATATAATAATATATTAAAAAAAATAATAATAATAATAAAGAAAATAATTATATATTTATTTATATATTTATTTATATAAGGCTACCTCTAATTTAAAAAAGTATAAAATATTTTTTAATATGTATTCTTTTTTTTTTTTTTTTTAAATATATAATATTTTCTAACGAATATTTTATTATTATTATATAATATATATAAATATGATATATTTATATATGTTTATTTATATTTATGTAGGAACAAATTTTTATTTTATGTATGATTATATATATAATAGAATGAACAAGTTATTTTATGAAAATGTTCAAATATTACAACCATAATATATTTATTATTATTATTTTTATATATATGTTTCCTTTTTTAATTTAATATTAAAAATATTTATTATTATAAAAATTAAATTAAATTTAACAAGCATTAATAAAGAATATATTATATTTATGTATATTTTATTTTAAAAAAATAAAAATAAAAATAAAAGATATAATAAAAATAAAAATAAAAGATATAATAAAAATAAAAATAAAAGATATAATAAAATTTAAAAACAAAAACGATGTAACGTGTTAAAAATTATATACTTATAAAATATATATATATATATATAACATCATGAATTAGCAAGTACATTATGTGAAATTATAAGTAACATATATATGTATTTATAATTCTAATTATACCCTTACTATAATAATAATAATAATAATAATTAATTATAATATTATAATAATAAAATATATACATATATTTATATTTTAGTTGTGTTTTTTTTCTATATTTTTCTTTTTATCTCTCGGTTTTATATAAGATCTCATGCAACCATTGTTGTTATTCCTTTCGTCCATATTCTATTTAAAGTCATAATTTTTTTCTCCCGTGTGTGTATTAAATTCAGTATGATCTTTTTCATTCTTTAATAAATATATATCATCAATATACCTTTTTTCAACATTCTCTTGTATTTCTTGATATATACTTTTCCCCCCTTCACAATTTTTATGCAATCCAAAGAATTTATTTGTATGATCATAAGTGTTCATATAACTTATCATATTCTCTTTCATATTTTTATGTTTCCACATTTTATTCTCCTCATTTAATAATGACACGTTTGATTTTTTGCATTCATCTCTTTGTAAAATAGTTTTATCCATATAATTGGTTTTACTACTTTCTCCTTCTTCTATTTTTAATTCATTAATATTTTTATCAGATTCCATTTTGTCCCCCCCTTTATATTTTAAAGGATTATGTCTATCCATTATTTCCATATGAATTTCTGCTAAAAATACTTTTTTCATATTTTTTTTTTTCATATAATTTTTTTCGTTTTTTTTACAATCTGATGAATCCACAATTTTATTATTTTCTGCACCTACCAAAATTTGTTCCTCTTCTTTATTTGATTGATTTATATGTTTAACATTTTTATCAATCCATTGTCTCCATATTTCTTTTTGTTTTTCTAAATAATAATTTTGTATTCCTTCTACAGTATTTTCATCATCTCTTTTTTCAATCTCAGAATTATATTTCATATTTTCATTCATTATATTTGAATTTGTATTATTATAAATAGATTTTTCATCAAGTGATATATTACTTTTCATTTCATATTCTTTTTTATTTATTATATTAATATTTTTATCAATATATTCTTTTTTAGATAGGTCATTCATATTATTATATTCTTCATATATATTTGTTAATATATCCCTCTTCTTTTTGTCTTCATTTTCTAACCATACCTTATCTAAATCTTTCCTTTGCCTTTTAAATAAATCATTTTGTATCATATATAAATATTCATTCTTATCATTTTTATAATCATTTTTTAAAGATTCAAAACATTTTTCTTTTTTCCGATCATATATATAAAAATCTTTTTCATTCTTTGATATATATTTTTCCTTCATTTCTAAAATTAGGTCCAACATATTCATTTTAGTTTTCTCATCTTTCTCTTTCTTTATTTCTTCTATAAATGAATTTAAAAATATTTCTTTATTATATATACCTTCATCTTTTTTACATTCTTCTAATATCATCATATATATACACATCCATATATTCATTATCAAATTATCTCTATAATTTACATCTAGTTCTTTATTATTTATTTTGGTGATATCATTTATATTTGAATACATTATCATATCATCTTGTTCGTCTTTTTCAAATTCAACTATAATATCTTTGAACCATTTTTGGTTTTTATATATTTGTATATTTTTTTCTTGTTTTTTTAACCATCTTTTCCACACGATTTTTTCACTTTGGATTAATATATCATTATTATTATTGTTGTTGTTGCTTTCGTTGTTATTATTTATTATTTTTGTTTTTTCTTCATCTTTTATAAATGTTTCTATTTCTTCTTCTTTTATATATATACCCTGTTCTTTTATCCATTCAATCTTTAATTCTTCAAACCATTTTTCATATTTCCATTTTTTCATTATATATCTTTTCCTTTCTATCCATTGATTCCACAAAAAAGTTTGTTCTAGGTAGCCATTATTATCATCATTTGTATTTTTATTTTTTATTATTATTTCTTCAATACATAAATTCTTTTGTTTTTTGAATTGTATTTGTATATATTCTTCTAAAGCAATTTTTAAAAACTCCCATTTGTTCTCTTCCCATTCTTTTTTTTTAATTTCATTTACCCTTTCCATATATATTTCTATAATCCTTTTAATATAAGAATGATTATTTTGATATATACACTTATTATCTTCACTTATATGTTCCTCATTTATGATATTCTTCTTTTTTTTAATATGTAAATTTTCATTTCTCATATAATCATATCTTCTATTACATACCTTTTTTTTATTGTTATTGTCATAATCATTCAAATTTATAGCTATTTTTAACCAGTCAGTTTGATTATCATCATCTATCCAACTTATTTCTATATCTTCCCAATATTTTTTTAACAAACTTCTTTGAATTTCTAACATATAATTATTTATTATATTAATTTGTGTCAGGTCAAAATTTTCTTTTTCTATATCAACAAAGTTTTTTTTATATTCACCTTCTTTCCATGCTTTTTTTAAATTATCAAACCATTTTTCTTGTTTCCATTCATTCAATTTTGTATTTTCATATCCTAATTTTATATCATTTTTTATATTATTCAATATATGTAACATCTCTCTATTTTTTTCACAAGCTTCTTCTTTTTTCAACTCATTTATATATGTATTAACAAAATTTTCTTTATTCATAAAACATTCTTCCTCTTTAGAATCTTCAATTACCATCATATGTATTTCAATAAATAATTTTGTTATCAGCTTTTTCTTTTCCATGTCATCCATTTTATTATTTCTATCTCTTCTCAAATCATCTTTATCTTTTTCATATTTATTCATTAATAAATTAAACCATTCTTCATCTTCCCAATCATCAAGATGATATAAATGTTTTGCAATCCATTTTCTCCATATATATTTTTGTCTTTCTAACATTGGGTTTATACTTTTATCACTTTCTTTATTTTTGAAAAGAAATAATTTCTGATCATATCTATTCATTTCATCTTTCCAATCTTTTTTTAATTTATGAAACCATTCTTCTTTATTCCATTTTTGTAGCATATATTTATTTCGTTTAATCCATTGAAGCCATATAATTTTTTGTCTCTCTAACATGAGCATATCTTCAATATTTTCACTTTGTTCAATAGGTAATTCGTCATTTATATTATTCATGTCTTCATTATCTTTCTTAATAAATTCTTCTAAACAGATTTGTAAAAAATCTCCTCGACTTTCTTCCCACTCATCCTTTTTATATTCATTCATTGCTTCCATATATATCTCAATGATAGTTTTCCATTTTACTTTTTTTTCCATTAATACTAATTTATTTTTATCAATTATATTTTCAGGTATATATTCATATTCATAATCATATTCATCATGTAACCATTTCTCATTAATATATTTCCAATGTATTTGAGGTATGTCTTTTTTTACTTTCAATAAAGGCTCATGTATTATATTTTCATATCTATTCATGGCATTTTCTTTTTTAATTATAAAATTATTTTTTATATATCCCCTTTCATAATCATTCCATTCATTATTTAAATCTACGAACCATTTTTCTCCTTCCCATTTATTTCTTTCTTTTGTTTGGATCATATTATTTTCCTTTTTCATTTCAATCAAAATGTCAAGTTTTTGAAGACTGTTTTTTACATTTACTTCATTTGCTTTTTTTAATTTGTCTATATAATTATCTAATAATAAATTCTTAATACGTATATATTCATCCTTTTTATATTCTTCTAATATCATCATATGTATCTGAATCCATATTTTAGTCAACAACTTTTTTTTCTGTTTTTCTTCTATATCAAAACAAGTGGATGAAATTAATTTCTCTTTATCATCATATTGAACACTTTCATCATGTTTGTCATTTTTATTTTTTATATGGTTAATAATTTTATATCTATTTTTATTTAAATAATATTCTTCCTTTTCATATTCTTCCATCATTTTTTTAAACCATGCTTCAATTATATTATCATCTATGTGTTGTACATATCTTGCAACCCATCTTCTCCATATAATCTTCTGTTTTTCTAAATAAATATTTCGTTTTTCCTTCTCACTAGGTAACGTTATTTCTATATCACCCTCTGTCTTTTCATAATTTTTTATTTCATTTATCCATTCATTTTTTAAATTATAAAACCATTCTTCTTTTTTCCACTTTTCAAGCATATATCTATGTCTCTCTATCCATTTATTCCATAACATATTTTGATTTTCTAATACATTCGTTTCAACAATTACTTTATTATTTAATTTTTTGTATTCATTTTCTTTTTTTATAAACTCATCTAAACATATTTCTAAAAAATCACCTTTGGATTCTTCCCATTCTTTTTTCTTACATTTTTCTATTACTTTCATTTCTATATCTAATATGATTTTCCACATCCACTCCTTTTTTTTTAGAGGAATTTCTCTATTTACTTCTGTACCTTCCACTTTTATGGGTACATCATCAAAGAGTTCTTTAGATAATATATCACTTTTGGGTTCATCCAAACCTACATCGTCATTTTTATGGTCTAAATGTAAATAGTCATGCTGATCAGGAAACTGTTCAAGAACATTTTCATCATCAAAATGTTCAGGAACATGTTCATCAGAAAAATGTTCAGGAACATTTTCATCATCAAAATGTACATCCCCCCTTTCATCATCTATATGTAACTCTTCAATTCCTTCTCTCAAGTATATTTCATTTTCCTCTACTTTAATATATTTCTCTTCTTCATATATTTTATCATCATAATTAATATTTTCATAATTATTAAATTCTTTTTTATAAATTACTTTATTTATTTCATCCTCCACATTAACATCAATAGCTCTACGCTGTCTTGCTGATCTCCTTTTTGGCTTTCTTCTTTCATCCATCATTTCTTTTACTTTTTTTTTTTTTTTCTTCTTCCCTTGAACAAGTATTGTACCAAAAGGATTCATCTACAAAAATAATCAAATAAAAATAAATTATATAATATGTCATTATATATTTCGTTATATTTAAAATAACAAAAAAAAAAAACATTATTACATAATAATAATATATTATTTAATAAATATATACTATTCTCATATATTATTACCTTATTAAATGCCAAAAACATAAAAAGAAATACAAATGTCACTAATGCAACTGGAAGAGATGTTATCATTGATGTTACTCCTTTTGATAAAATCCCTCCTTTTGATAAAACCCCTCCTTTTTCATTACTTAAAACTTTATTTTCACCACCATTACCTTTAAACGTGCGAATTACTTTAATTTTATTAAAACCATTTTTAGATGAACCAGTTAAATATGTTTCAGTTCCTTCCTCAGTATTTCTTCCATCATTTTCACTAGTCAAACCTAAGATTGAAAATATTCCGTTCTTATTAATACCAGCACCAACATTATTATCATTCATATGTAAAGAGGAACTCTTATATTCCTTCGGAGCCCTAATACTAGTTTGTAATTCTTCAAGCTTTTTTCCTTCATGTTGACCTTGACTTTGTGAAACTAAAGAATTATTAAAACTAAGAATACCTTTCAAAAAATTCAATGCACCATAAAACTTTTCGGATAAAGGTGAATAAAATCCGAATATCGTCGGGTGATCATCAAACTCCATAGCTGTAGATAAAATTCTATATTTATTATCTGAAGTAGATGTATCATTATATTGAGAGGAAGTATGACTATGCCTTTCAATTATTGATGTACCTGCTTGATTAATTTCTTCTACTTCTTCATGTTCATGTATTATATCAGAATTTTCCTCATCTGAAACTTCTTCCTCAGGTATTAAAATATCGAAATCTAAATTGCCTCTATCAGAAAATATATTAATACCACCAAAAATTTTCGACCTTAAGTGTTCTAGGTCGGAGCTTCCTTCTAAATCAGAATATTCCTCCGTTGATAAACCTTTCAATACTTCAACAGGTATTTTACTTGCATCAACACATGTTTTATCATCCGGATCACAAACAGCAGCTACTTCTTCTTCATTTTCAACTACACTATCATCTATTCTTACAGAACCTTCCACAATATCAACCTCATGTTCACTCATATTAACATTATTATTTTCCCCCTCCCCATTATGAGAATTTCCTTCATGGGAAAAACTTATTTGATCACTACCATATACATTAGAAGCATTTTCTCTGGTAAGTAATATAGGTAAAGAATCAGGGGTTTTAATTTCATTCCTACTAGTGTCCTTACCAGTTGAATAAATAAAAGAATCACTACTACTGTAATCATTAGATATAGAATAATCGTAGTTTGTTTTACAAATATCTTCTGAATTATTATTTCCATCTTTTAATAAAAAATAATTACCTTCTGTACAATCAACTTCAATATAATTAGAAGAAGGGTTTTTATATTTATCATGACTATCACTAGTTTTTTTAACTGTAGGACTAATAACATGACTATTTCTACGACCTTTTTTTTCGGCATCATTTGATACATTATTAAGATGACCACGAGTTTTTTTTTTAATAGAACGTTCTTGAGGAGATCTTGTCTGAGGACCTTTATCAGATATTTTTTCATCAGATTTTAGACCATTTCCAGGTTTAGGACTAACCGTTTTTCTTCTAGATTCACTATGGGATATGGTACTTCCAACGCTAGTTTCACTTACAGTATTACTTTTACTCCCAATTTCTACAATAGGAGAATTATTCTTTTTTTTTAAATTAATGGTTTCAGGCCTTCTACTTTGAGTATTCTCTTTACCACTATTTCTAATTGATTCATTTACTGGGCGCCTTTCTTTAACTTTAGGATGTTTACGTCTAGCCTCCTCCTTATTTTTTTTCATAACCTCACATGATATATTAGCAAATAAATTATCCACATTATTAAGATCACAAGTTTCACTAACTTTTAATAAGTGTTTATTTTCTTCGATTTTGCTTAATTTTTTATATTGTTCTAAAATTTTTTCTTTTTTATTATTTATCCAGATATTAAAATTTGTACATAAACCTTCCACATAATCTTTTTTATCTATTCTATTTAACTTGCGTGTTTTTTCTTCACAAAAATTTTCTAACGTTTGAGTCATATCCCTATATTCTTTATCGTATTTATGTTCTTTTCTAATACATTTACAATTAGTAGTCTTTTTCATAAGTGTCGGTAAGTTATTGTCAACATTTTTTTCCCAAATACTTTTACGAGCTTCAATCGGAATTTTTACTAAATCGTTGTTTATAAATACATCTTTTACATCATCCATAAAATAATTGAAATCTCGACAATCCTTATCGAACTTTTTAGATCGTGCCTTTTTTAATTCTTCAAGTTTATCCTCAATATAAATTTCAAAAATTTCTCTAAATCTATCAACACTTATTCTTTTATCTGCCCATTCTTCCAATCTACTATCAGACTCAACAACAAACAGCATATTATTTTAAATGGGATAATATAAAAATGAATCACAACCACATTTACAGCTACTATGGATCAATAAATATATATAAGTATTTATTTACTAAACATATATTAAAATTTTTAACAAAAAAAAAAAAAAAAAAAAAAAAATTTCATATACTATTATTATTATTATTATTATTAATTCATTCTATATTTATTATATATGTCAATATGTTTTAAAACCTGGTAGACAAATTTATTTGTAAGGTAATATATATATATATATATGGAAAATAAAATAGAAACAAAAAAAAATTTTTAAAAAATAAAAAAAATATTATACAAATAAATATATTTATATATATATATATCATAATTATGAAATATATTTCCTATAATAAACTTTTTTTTTATTA
>NC_031484.1:744988-750394 GCF_001602025.1 Plasmodium gaboni | reverse complement strand
TTATGAAAACAAAATTTTTAATTGGTATCAATTAATATAATAAAAATATCCCAATTAAAAAAAAAAAAAAACGATTAAATAAAAATAAAATATTATAATTTATCTTATATTTATATTACAATTTCAAACAAAGAAAATAAAAACGACGCAGATTATTCTTATATAAGGATCATCAATGAAGTACAAAATTGTAACCTAATAAAAAAAATAAATAAATAAATAAATAAATATATATATATATTATAATATGTGTATATAATATATATATTTTTTTACTTCAATATTGTTACAAGTACATATCTTTTATATATCATTTTTATAATAAAATATAAATTCTTCTTTTTATTTAAAAAAAAATTACCTATAAACAATTTATCATAGATTTTAATTATCCATATGGTATTCTGAATAATCTGAAGATTTAGCTGACTGAATTTTTTGGTTCACTAAAAAAAAAAAAAAAAAAAAAAAACACATATATATATTTATATATATATGTAAAATTTTTTTTCCCCTTTTTATTTATTTTTCATGTTCTATTACTTAATAATCCTATCCTATATGCATTATCACCATATTCTTCAAAAGCTGAATCTTGGCCGGTTGTTACTTCGAAAGCGGCGTCTTCAAAATTAGCTTCTTCAAAGGCTGTACCATTTAATTCATTTTCTTCAGACCTACATAATAAAATAAATATTAAATAAATATATATATATATATATATATATATATATATATATATATATATATATCCAGTGTAAAAAAAAAAAAAAAAAAATGCAACATTCACTTTATTTTCTTTAATATTAAAAATTTAGCTCCCATTATATTCTAACCATTTTCCTATAGAACTTGTTGTTCCTAGGAGGAATAATATTATAAAAAATAATCCTCCACCAGCAAAGTAATACATATCTATAGAAAAAAAAAAAAAAAAAATGAAAAATTTCATATCATATAATATATCAAAATTATATATTATATTTATATTATATAATAAATAGTAACAAATTAAAATAATACATTATTATTTATCTTTCTTTTTTCTAAAATTGCACTTATATTTTTATTTTAATTTTTTTTTTTTTTTTTTTTTCCAGATTAAACATACTTGAAAAACCTTTCCTTGCAAAACATTTATATTCCGGATTTGCAAATTCTTTTTTCATACAACTATAATATCCACTTGAATTAAAATTAAAGAATTTCATACAATAATCTGATATTGAACAACATAAGTTTCTACTATCTTCATTAGTACAAACATTAGATAAACTTTCCTTTTTCAAATTACTACAATAAGCTGACGACAAATCATTAGTACATCCATTGCTTTTATAAGATTTCATTATATCATGAGCTACCTTATTAACATCTCTATATATATATTCTTCTATATTATAAGTTCTATTATGCATATTATTTAAATTATTTCTATGATCATTTAAAGTACTTTCGACATCTTCTTTTACTTCTTCATTATTATTTATATAATCTCCTCTTACAACAATATCACTTTCAAGTTGTCCGTGTCTAGATCTATTATTTATATGCATTCGATGCCTTGGGTTATCAGATCTATCATGACCATAACCATTATGTGAACCATCTATACTTCTCTCACTTGTTCTTTCTATGCTATCATTATGATTCACATGTGATGTACTACTTAATTTATTAGATTTACTTTCTAAGCGACTATCTGCTCTTTTTGATTTTTCTGGTCTCTCTGAATTTTCTAATTTGTGTTCCGTACCTTGTGATGCATTCATATGTTCTTTACTTGGTGCACTGTCTCCTGAATGTTCTTTTGCATGTGCATTTTCATCTTCTCTTCTCTCTACTGAATCATCTTTCAAAGCCATATCATTATTAGGATTTATTGCATTAACTTCTTCACCTTTCATTTGTTCAGTTTCTAAACCGCTTCTATATTCCTTCTGAGTTTCAGATAAACTATCAACAGGCACACCACTCACTTGTCCTATATTTGTTCTATCAGAATGTGTATTCATTGTGCTTGTTTCATCTTCTAAAGGAGAGGTAGTAACGGATTCTCCTTCTCTTAATGTGGTTTCTTGATCTTTATTTTCACCTACAGAAAGTGAATTAGTTTCATGGGTCACATCAGATGTTATACTAGAATGTTTTGTGTCTTTGGTGCTATCCATGGACACAGATTCTCCATCTAGATTAGCGTGTGTTTGTCTAGGTTCGTTTTCATGTTGACTTAATGTAGTTCCTTCAGATTCGGTAATTCCACCAGTTACTGTTTGAGAAGATAATAATTCATCGGAACCATGCTCCTGTTGACCTACACCAAATCCTTCAACATCAGACGATGAGACATCGCTTCTAGAACTACTATCTAAACTTGATGACGATGCAGAGACACCATCATTGTATGTATGTTTTTCAGTGCTTGTATGTAGTATATCATTTGCACCTCTTGGACTACTTCCACCCTCTTTAGAATTCCTTCCTATAAATGGATCACTAATATGATCTACAGCATTTGGTTTAAAAGGTTCTAAATGTACGGTTTCTTTTATAGATAAGACATCTACACCAGGTGCCTCTCTTTCTGTTATATCTTTGGAAGGCGCACTTCTCTCTGATTTTACATTCAAAGATGGTTTATTAAATTCTTCACCCTCTATACTTTTAGGATCATATGGATCACCATTAATTTTGCATATATTTTCATAACCCTTATATGGATACACAAACGTTTCAGTATCAAGATCACAAGTACATTCAGTACATTTCATAGATAAATATTCCCAAGGTTTCAAATTTTTTATAACATCGTTATATAATGAACTATCTCTTTTATATTTACTTGCTTGTCTCTTATATTCATTTAACTTATTAATTATCCAAACATCATAATCTGTACAAGACTTTTTACATACTGCATCTACATCATGTGCATTATCCATTTGTTCTGGAGTTTTAATTACTTTATCTATGCATTGTTCCTTTATTACATTATTCCTTTTAGTTTTTTCAATACAAAAATCATGCTTCCATTCTCTAAACCAATGTAAGTATTGATTATCATCATCGTCTTCCATTAAACATACTTCTGTATGATTATTATTATAAAATTCACATGATATAGCTTCCCATAATTGACTTTTATTTTGATCCCACCAATGTTTACGAAATTCATCAAGAGACAAATCTGCATAACTTGGATACTGACGTACAATATTTGCTTTTATTGCTTCAAAATTTTCTTTCAAAATATTTTCTGTTTTTATTGAATTGGTATCTCTCCACATATCTTTACCAAGTATAATATTTTTGTAATCATCAAAACTGTAATTTAAATATTTACATGCCATTTTATTAAGATATTTATTCTCATGCATATTTTTTCTATATTTTTCTATTAAATATTTGCCTTCATCTTTAATACCTAATATAATTTCATTCAAAAATACACGCAAATCACTAACATTTTTAAATTCATCCTTATCTAAATTTCCTAAACATAATTGTTGTCTTCTTGGTGGACCACATACATCTGGAAAATCTTTTATATTATCATTTACACATTGCCATATTTTATCATTTCCTTTTTCTCTACAATATAATTGTCCATATATAGATTTAACTTCTTGGTTTGTACATACATTTTCTATTTTTATAAATAAAGCATTATTTCCCAACATACTATTTTGACAAACACATTTATTATAATATTTAGCATTCAATTGATCAAATATACTACCAAAATTTAATTCATTATATTTATACCATTTATGTTGTAAATATTCAAAAGCAGTTTTATATGATAAATTAGTTTTATTATATTTTAAATAAATTGCTGATAATATTGTGAAATCGCTATTTTTTTTATTAACCCATGTTTTATATTTTGTACATTCAGATTTACAAACTCGTTCTTTTGGACAAATACTATTACAATTACTCTTAGGGTCATCTAATTTATTATACCATTTATCTTTATGATAATCTGTATCATAAGCCCATTCCATTAACCATCTGTTAATTTGTGGTTCATCAGAAGGTTTTTCTTTTGAGCATTCTTTTATATTTTCTGGTAACTTTTCTTTATGTTCTTCTATCATAGCATTCCATATTTTTACACTAATTTCATCCCACCATTTTTTCCTATTTTCCTTAGAATTTGCTTGGTCACTTTTAAATATTCTATCTATTTCAAACTCAACTTTAATTGATCTACCAACTCCTTCCATGTCAGTACCTTTTATAATATCTCCGTAATCACTATAACTCCATTTTAAATTAAGACAAAATTCTGCAGTATATTCCTTACCAAATTTTTCAAATAATAAAGTCCCTTCTCTTTTTGCTGCTATAATAAGTTTCTCTTCAAATTTTTCTTTAGTAGCATCATTAATAGAAAGATCAACTAAATTACCTGTACATAATTGTACTCTTCTATCTGAAACACATATATTTGGTTCTTTTGTATTTTTATCATTACATGCCCAATCTTTTTCTCCTTTTTTTCTCTTTGTTATACATCTATGGATAGATTTCATATCCACAAAGGATAATGAATTCAAATTATTCATATTGTTATTTTTATTTTTATTGTTATTATTTGATATATCTAAAAACGACATATTACTATCACCTAAACCTCTAGAATTAGTCATTTTATTCATAGGTACCTTATTTATATTAAGTAATTCCATACCATATTCATATAAAAAATTTAACTTACCCTTTTTATATAAAGAATCATTTTCTATATTCTTAATAGTATTTCGTTTATATAATCCTTCTTTTTCTAGGTTTTCTTTATTTAATTCATAAACATTTTTATATAAAATTTTTTCTTCAAAATTTATATTATTCTCTGCCTCTTCTTCCTCTATATTTTTATCATTCAATAAAGCTTCTTCTTTTACTTCAAGCAATTCCAACCTTCCATTTGATGACCTATCAATATTTACATTATTATTCGTTCCACTATCATATTCCTTTTCTACTTTATTATTTATTATATTAAAAGAATTTTCCTTCTCATATTCATTTTTTAAATAATTATCCAACTTGCATAATGTCCTACAAGAAAAGAGGAACCCAGAGATACAAAATAACTTCAAGGTCTTTCTCATTACATTTAAAAGTGAAAAAGAAGATATTTTATATATTTCATATAATTCTATATATTTTGGATATTCTATATATTTTGAATATTCTATATATTTTGAATATTCTATATATTTTGTATATTCTATATATTTTTAATAATCTATATATTTTGTATATTCTATATATTTTTTAAATTGTGTATATTTTATATAATTTTATTGTTTTTTTTTTTTTTTTTTTTTTTTTTTTTTTTGTTGAGAGAAAAATTTTTTTTCCAGTTCATAAAAAACTTTTATAAGAAAAAAAAAA
>NC_031484.1:737742-744688 GCF_001602025.1 Plasmodium gaboni | reverse complement strand
TAAATAAATGGCCTTATTTAACAAAATATTTCAATTTTTTCTTTATTTTTTGAAGAAAAAATATACCAACAAAAAAAAAAAAATATATATTAAAAAATATATATATATATATATTATATAAATTAATTTTGAAATGTAATTATCAAATTAATTGTATATAAAAAAAAAAATATATATAATAAAAGATTTTAAGCTTTTCAAAAATATATACACACATGCATATTACGGTGTAAAAAAAAATAATGGTACTAAATTTAAGAAAACAAAAAAAAAAAAAAAAAAAAAAATTAGGTACCCATATAAACTTCATTTTTATATAAGAAAAAAAAAATATAATCACGATAAAATATTTATAAAAAAAAAAATTTATCGAAGTTTATATAATTTTTATTATTTTATTTTTTATATATAAAATAAGTTTTTACACAAATTAAACAATGGTAAATGTAGGATTGTTCTATATAAATGAATAAATAAATAAATAAATAAATATATATATATATATATATGTAATTTTTTTTTTTTTTTTTTTTTTTTTTTTTCAAATTTATATTATTAAAAAATATGATTTAAAATAAATTCATAAGATTTCTCCATTAATTTAAAAAAGGTGGTTATGTAAAAATTAAATGTTCCAAAAAAATAATAAAAAATAAATATATACATATATATATATATATATATATATATGTGTGCGTTGAATAAATTATACACCCATGAAGAATTAAGTCACATAATAGAATGATAAGAATAAAAAAAAAATTAATTTTGACCATTTTATATATTCATCTGTTTATATTAAATAGTAAAGAAAAAAAAAAAATAAAATAAAATAAAAATATATATATATTAAAAAAATTATGTAAACATATTTATGAGGTCATATGACTCTATGACAATGATAATTATGACATCATATATATATATGTAGATATATAAATAAATACTTATATATATATATATATATATATATATATATATTTATATTTATATATAACATGTTAATTTTGAATTTACTATATGTACAGGATTAAGTTTTGAAAATGCAATAAAAAAAACGAAGAATCAAGAAAATAATCTGACATTACTACCAATAAAGAGCACTGAAGAAGAAAAAAATGATATAAAAAATAAAAAGGATATCAAAAAAGAAATTGATAATGATAAAGAGAATATAAAAAGAAATAATACTACAAATCATTCAACATATATAAAATCATATTTGAATATAAATGTAAATGATGGTTTAAAATATTTGTTTATGCCTTCTCATAATTCTTTTATAAAAAAATATTCTGTATTAAACCAAATAAATGATGGCATGTTAGAAAATAAAAAAAATGATGTAAAAAATAATGAAGACCATAAAAATGTGGATTATAAAAATGTTAATTTTTTACAATATGATTTTAAAGAGTTATCTAATTATAACATTGCAGATTCTATTGATATTATACAAGAAAAAGAAGGACATTTGGATTTTATTATAATACCTTATTATATTTATATAGATTATCACAAACATATATCTTATAATTCTATATATCATAAGTTATCTACATTTTGGAAGTATAAAGATGTAGATGCTTTTATTAAGAATATAAATGAAAAATATGATCAAGTGAAAAGTAAATGTAATGATATAAATAATGATTTAATTGCAACTATAAAAAAATTAGAGCATCCTTATGATATAAATAATAAGAATGAAGATTCCTATAGATATGATATATCTGAAGAAATCGATGATAGATCTGAAGAGACGGATGAAGAAATCGAAGAAGTAGAAGATAATATACAAGATACAGATAGTAGTAATACTCCTTCAAATAATAAAAAAAATGATCTTATGAATAGAACGTTTAAAAAGATGATGGACGAATATAATACAAAAAAAAATAAATTAATTCAATGTATAAAAAATCATGAAAATGATTTTAATAAAATATGTATGGATATGAAAAATTTTAGTACAAATCTTTTTCAACAAATTTCATGTGATAATATTAATTTCTGTGATACAAACGGAATCAAATATCATTATGATGAATATATAAATAAAAGAATATTATCTATTAAATCAATCAACTTAAATAAAGACATATCAGATATGACAAATATTTTACAACAAAGTGAATTATTATTAACCAATTTAAATAAAAAAATGGGTTCCTATATATATATTGATACAATAAAATTTATACATAAAGAAATGAAACATATTCTTAAAAGAATCGAATATCATACAAATATAATAAACGATAAAACAAAAATTATTCAAGACAAAATTAAATTAAATACATGGAGAACATTTCAAAAAGATGAATTATTAAAAAGAATTTTAGACTTATCAAATGAATATTCTTTATTTATTACTAGTGATGATTTAAGACAAATGTTATATAAAACATTCTATTCAAAAGAAAAATATTTACATAATATATTTCATCATTTAATTTATGTACTACAAATGAAGTTCAATGATGTCCCAATTAAAATGGAATATTTTCAAACATATAAAAAAAAAAAACCACTTACACAATAAAATGACAAAACATAGTATGTATATAAATATATAAAAATATATATATATATAAATATATATATTTTTTTTTTTTTTTATTTTGTTTTATTTTATTTTTTTTATATATATATATCATATACTCTAATTAGACAAACCATCACTAATTTTTTTTTCACATTTATCTTTTAATTGACTTCTTATAAGTGATAATCTATTTCTACATTCTTTTATAAAATCAATAAAATCTTCTTTTGAAACATCTTCATCACTTAATAAATTATTAAATAAATCATTATAAGTTCCAGATGCTTGTACTTGTATCTTACCAACACCAAAAACACACGTTTCCCATAATTCTTCTTCCTCTTCTTGAATATCATCAATATCATCTATTAATTCTTCATATAATTTTCTTAAATCATATATAAGATATAAAAATTTATACTTTTCACTCTTACATAATTCATTCCATATATCCTGCATCTCTTCAACTGAAAGAATATCATTTAAGTTATTAATCATATTATCAATTTCATCATCTGATAAAATATTCAACGCTTCATTTATATCATTATTAAAATCCTCCAGGCTAGATATATCATTTGAATCGCTATATTCATCCATATCATTTCCTAATAATTCGGAAGATTCTATATTGGTACTTCCATTTGAATTAGTATCATCATTGGATAAAAATGTGTCATTTGATTTTTCAGACTCATTTGATTTTTCTTCCTCTTTTTTTTTTCTTTCTTCTTCTAATTTATTTTTTTCTTCCTCTTTTTTTTTTCTTTCTTCTTCCAACTTATTTTGTTCTTCCTCTCTTTTTTTTCTTTCTTCTTCCAACTTATTTTGTTCTTCCTCTCTTTTTTTCCTTTCTTGTTCTAATCTATTAATTTCTTCTTCTCTCTTTTTTCTTTCCTCTTCTCTCCTTTTCTTTTCTTCTTCTTCTTTTCTTTTTCTTTCTTCTTCTCTTTGTTTTCTTTCTTGTTCTAATCTATTAATTTCTTCTTCTCTTTTTTTCCTTTCTTCTTCTCTCCTTTTCCTTCCTTCTTCTTCTCTTCTTTTTCTATCCTCTTCTCTTTTTTTCCTTTCCTCTTCTAATTTATTTTTTTCCTCTTCTCTTCTTTTTCTTTCTTCTTCTTCTCTTCTTTTTCTTTCCTCTTCTCTTTTTTTCCTTTCCTCTTCTAATTTATTTTTTTCCTCTTCTCTTCTTTTTCTTTCTTCTTCTGGATCATTGTTTCTTTTTTCAAATCGTTTATATAAAGGTTCTCTCAAATGGTTTCTTGAAACATCGCTAGCATTATTTCTTGACACCCCGTCTCTTAAACTGCTTTTCTCTTTGGATTCCATAGTATTATGAGACCCTCTGGATGTGTATATATCGTTTCTAAATTTTGAATCATATGGATTGGATTTTAATTTATTATTAAATAAATTGTTGTTTCTAGTATTGTTGGGTTCTGACAAATTTCTGGACCACAAACTATTAACACATGATCCACTAGAACTTTTATGGTATGTGGTAAGCTCCTAAAAAAATAAAAATATATATATATATAAACATTCATATATTTATATGTTTATATGTTTATATGTTTATATGTTTATATTTTATCCTTGTGCCCATATTATTTTCATTGATATGTCTATTGCACACCCAAACAAATTTTCTCTCTATCTTTTTTTAAAATTTATTATTTACCTTGACAAAAACGTAAAAAACACAGACAAGCAGAAAAACACACAAAGATAAATGGGGGCGGTGCCTCAAACAATTACTATACATATTTTTTAAATACAAATAATATGATAAGTTTAAAAGGTTAATCAAACAGATAAATAATTCAAAAAAAAAAAAAAAAAATAAAATAAATAATATATTTTATACTGCTAAATAGGAGGTATTATATATGTATATCTTTATATATATCTTTCTATGTAGATATATATATTATTAAAAGATATGATCAATATTGTTTATACATATAACATATATTCTTTCAAACTCAGGAATAACATATAAATATATATATATAAATATATATATATACAAATGTCACACACAAAAAAAAAAAAAAAAAAAATTATTAATATGAAGAATAATTATTATATATATATATATATATATATATATATATATATTATAAACACTCAAAGGTTGTTATTACAAAAAATGTAGAAAATTAATTATTAAATATTACAACAATATAAAAAAAACCATAGTTCCTTCTTTTAATTTGTAAAATATTTATATTATATATTACTACTATATATATGATGTGTTCTAAATATTGTTAATACAATATATTGCTTTATGAACAAATATAATATTGTATTTATCAACATATACATATATATATATATATATATAATACAAATTAATTAGATAGAATATTATATACTAAAAAACAAATGATCAAATATATAAATATATATATATATATATATATATAATATTTATTATTTATATTCAAGTATATATATATTTCCCCTTATTATAATATAATATCTATTATTCTTATATTTGCCTATATAAAAATTATATATTTCTTTTATTTTTTTATTATATCTTAAGTAATATATATATATATATATATAATATTGTTGTTTTATTATTATTATTATTTTTTTTCTCAACTGTTAAAATATACCTAATATAAAAAATAATAAATAATAATAAATAAATCCGAATACTATTATTCATTTATTATGACCTAATAAAAGCTGATCTAAAAAGTAAGGAAACGTTCCTAGGATATAAGAGCTACTTATATTACATATAAAAAAAAAAAAAAAAGAAAAAGAAGAAGAGATATTTTCCCATTATTAACATTTTATAATTTTACATATATAAAATTAAAATAAGAAAGTATATAATAAAATAATTATTATATGGAAATTATTTATTATTATTTTTTTTTTTTATATGTTATTCATTTGTTGATTCATTTATTCATACATTTATTCATTCAATCATTTATTCATACATTAATTCATTCAATCATTTATTCATTTAATCATTTAATCATTTAATCATTTATTCATTTAATCATTTATTCATATAATCATTTATTTACTTATTTATTTATTTTTAAATATTAATTATTATTTAAGGCATTTTTTAAAAGAATTGGGGCCTCTCTTGATAACTATTAAACACATTTAATATTAACAAAAAAACATGAATAAAATTTTATATGGAATAAAAAAAAAATTATAAAATGCCCTTCGTTTGATAAATATATATTTTTTATATAACATTATTATTAAATTTTATATATAATTTATGTAATGGGTATAAAAAAAATATATAATCTTTTGTTCTTCACTATATATATATATATATATATATATATATTTTTATATGATTAAATAAAAATTTTATAAATGATAGGTCTTCTGCCCCCCAAAATAAAAAAAATTATAAATATTATAATTATATATTATAATTTATAGGTATATATACAAAATAATATTTTTTTTCTTTTTTATTTTACAGCCAACATATAAAAAAAAAAAAATATATATAAATATATTATATATATATAATATAATTTATTTGTTTTATTTTTTTTACTCCATATATATAATTTAAAAATATATTTATATATATGCTTTAAAAAAGCCATGCAACAAAAATAACAAGAAAAAAAATGTGGTCTTCTAAATTATATATTATAATAATAATATATTTCATATATATATTAGGTTTTTAAAAAAATTAATTCAATATTTAATATTTCATCGGGTTGTTAATTTTTAATTATATTATATATATATAATAATATATAATTTATTTATAGGACCGTCCTTTAAATATATATATATATATATGTATAATATTAACTATATATTTCTTATTTATTATATATTTATCTTTATATTTTTATTTTTTTATTCTTAAAAATATAAATATATCAATATATAATTATATTATATATATATATATATATGTAGACTCACCAAATAGGTTTTACTTATAAATATTCTTATATCTTTTATCATATTACTTTTTTTTTTCCGATTTGTTAATTTTATATTAATTTATTTTCTACAAATTTTAGATATTTTTTACTACTCATATTTAATTATGTCATAAGGCAAAAAAAAAAAAAAAAAAAAAAAAAAATCGGTTTTTTTTTTCTTATAATTTTATTTTCTTTTTTATTATTTCATCTTTTTTTTTTTTTTTTTTTATGTCTCATAAAATAATATGAGCGAATTAACATCGGTACCATTCCATTTGGTACCAGTTTCTAAAATTTTAAAAGTATTAGTACCTTTAATTACAAAAAATTATTTTGGATTATCATATTTAGATGATGACATACCCCATATATATTTCTGCATTTTATTTGCATTTGGATTTATAATTCAACATGGATTTGGCCTTCTAGAAAAGGTATAAAAAAAAAAAAA
>NC_031484.1:735360-737686 GCF_001602025.1 Plasmodium gaboni | reverse complement strand
AAAAGATGGAAGCGAGATTAGAAAAAATAAGAGAAGACACCAAAGTAAATAAACAAAATAACAACAACAACAATAATAATAATAATAACAATAATAATAATAATAATAATGATGATGATGATGACGATGTATTTTATGATGCACTTGACACATTCGATTCATCTCAAGAATTATCACTTGCATCTAGTGCTTCTCCTCCTTTAGAGGACACACAAATGAAGGAAATTAATAAATAGAAAAATTAAATAAATAAATAAATATATATATATATATATATATATATATAATACCAATTTGTCTACATTCATATGTTTTATTGATTTCCTTTTTTCCTCATTTTTTTTTTTTTTTTCTCAAAAAAAACTTTACAAATAATATTAATTTAAAATATTATATTAATTTTAAAAAAATTAAAGCGTTTACACACATATATATATATATATATATATATACAAATATGATGATTGTTGAATGGTTTACATATATAAAATCCCAAAAAAATAAAAAATATAAACATAAACATAAATATAAATATAATTATAAATATATATTCACATATATATATATTTATTTATTTTGTTATCCTTGAAGGAACCCCTTTTGTCTACTCATAGTTAGCATAGTATATGGTGTGAATATTATATATCCCTTGAGAAGAAGAATAAATAAATAACGTTCTGTGCTCATCTATTTTTACAAACTTTCCTCCATAACAACCTGCAGTTGTATTACCATATTTTTCTGGTTTTATTAATATAGAATTTTCATTGTTAAAAAAAATATAACACTCATTGAAATTATTATCATTTCCATAACTAACAATATATTCATCATTTAATTTAGAAACATCTTGAAGTACTTTATGATCTTTTAAAAAATCTCTATTACTACAGACAAATTCTAAATCCTTTTCATGGGTGCACTCAATAAAATTAATATTCTTTACATTATTTATATTATCACCTACATAAAAATGAAATGACAAATCGTTCTTAGAAATATAGGGTCTTAGAAAAAAATATTGCACACCTAATTTGTACTCGTCATATTTTATGACTATTTTGGTTCTATACAAAAAAAAATAAAAAAATAAAAAAAAATAAAAAATAATATATACATATATATACATATATATACATATAATCATATATATACATATAATCATATATATATATTTATATATAATTATTTTTTTTTTACCTCCATGTCTCGCCCTTGTCGTGACTTGCCATACATAAAATGTCATCCTTCTTATTGTCATCCTTTAATTTATAAGGACTTACACCACATATTAGAAAGTACTCACGATTTCCAATTTTTAAAGGGATAGAAGAATAAGAAGATAGAAGACTATCTTTCAATATATTATCACTTATGGTTATCTCACTGTTATTATATTCTTTTCCATCATTACTATAAAAACGATGACAAGTCATATCCTTCTTTCTATTAGAAAATTCTTCATCCTCACAAAGTAATATAATTATTTCTTCCACATCTACATATACGAAAATATGAGGACGTCCTGTTAAATCAGTTTCTTTAAACAAATCATATAAAGTTATCCAAGAATCTTTCACCTTCTTTTGAACATATATATGGGTTTCATCTTCTTCGCCTTTTAAATCATCCAAACATATATTATATAATTCCCTCTTATATATAAAAAACATATCACGGATACAAGGAACACTATTCTTTACAAACGACAACTCAGTCCTTATGAAAACATGATGACTATCACAATTTATATTTTTATATAAAAAAAGAAGAACTAAGACAATTTGAAAAAATAAAAAATATTTTTTGTAAAAAGGGATATTCATAATGATATTTAAAAAATAAAAAAAATAAAAAAAAAAATTAAAATAAAAATAAAAATATATATGTTAAGGTGAAAAATATAAAATATATACATAAACACATATATATTTATATATATATATATACATTTATTAATTTTTTGATAATTTTTTTTATATGTTCCTCCCTTTTTCAAATTAATATTTCGAACTCTACCAATTCAAGTTCAAAAATTATTTATAATATCCTCATATTATAATGCACAACATTTCCTACAAAAATTTATTCAACAGCATTATTGTTTCTGTCAATGATATAATTTTTTACAATAATATAATATAACCTAATTTATTTTTTTCTTTTAATGAACAATAATATATAGAGTGTATAAAATGAAGTTCTAAATAATAAGGAAATAATAATAAAAAAAAAAAAAAAAAAAAAAAAAAAAAAAAAAAAAGGAAAATAAAAAAAAAAAGAGAGAATAAAAAAAAAAAAAAAAAAAAAAAACAAAAAAATATAA
>NC_031484.1:732821-735260 GCF_001602025.1 Plasmodium gaboni | reverse complement strand
ATTATATTATATTTTTTTTTTTTTTTATTATTATTTTTTTTTATTTGCAATTCTTAAAAAAAAACTTTTATATAAAAAAATTTTTTTTTTTTTTTTTTCTTATTATTATTTATTTTAAAAATAAATATTAATATTAATATATTCTCTAAAAACTTAATATTTTTTCTTTATTTTATTTTTTTTCACGAAAAAAATGAAATTAAGCAATTTATTTTATGTTTTTGCGTTGCTTATCTCCATGAACGTTTTCGTTCAAGGATTTAAGAACGTCCAAGGAAAGAATGTCAATGTTGATAACATAGGCATGAGCAAAGTTGATGAGATGCAAAAGAGAAAACAGCAACAAAAAATAATAATGATATCTACTGTTGTTACTGGTATTGCTTTACTATTAGGTAGTGCTTTAGGCTTAGGATACCTTAGTAAATCTAATAAAAAAGCTGAAGTACCAGATGAAGAAAAGGATGAAAACAAAAAAGTAGATGCAGGAAAAAATTCCAAAGAATCCAAAGCTAATAAATCTGAAGAAAAACAACACAAATCTGAAGAGAGAGATAGTAAAGTATCCTCATCAAGATCTACAGTAGCACCCTCTACTGTTTAAATATAATACTGCATCTTATATGATATATATATGTATATACATATATATTAATACATATAAGATCTTATTATAAACACTTATAAAAACAACAATAATATATAACAAGTATAATACATATAAAATAATTTTATATGTTCATATATACAATTATATATTATATATTGTTTTTAGTCCATATAATTAAATATATATGTATATATATTATATGTATGTATGTATTTATATATGTATACATTTTATTATTTTATTTTATTTTTTTTATTTGAGTGTTCCATGATATGCATTTATAATTCTTAAAAAAAAAAAAAAAAAGTTGAAAGAATAAAAAGATAAAGTATATATATATATATATATATATATTATATATATTATATATATGTATTTCTTCTTTTTTCTCTTGCTTTTTTTAAACGGGAGATGCACATTATTAGTGTATAAATAATATATATATATATTATATATATTATATATATACCCCCAAAAAAAAAAAAAAAAAAAATTATATTATTGAATAGAATAATAAATTAATATAAAGTAAGTTTCATGTGTATATATTTGTGTACCTTATAATATCTTGTAAGCTCAAACATATATACATATGTCTTTTGATCGTACGTTATTTTTATTTAATTTTTATTTTAATTTTATATTACAAATCGTATCTTAGTATAGTATATATATATTAATGTTATTATGCATAACTACATAAATTAAATATAGAGAGTTTAGTTTGTTATTTTTATTTTTTTTTACATACAAATATATATTTGCAGTATTAAATTAGGACATACACACATAAAATATATATATATATATAATATATATAATATATATATTATATAAATGTGGTTGTCTTTCTGTTGAATTCTTTTATATTTTTATTTTATTTTATTTTTAAATAATATCTTATTTTTGTGATTATTTTTATTTATCACGATGCCATAATATAGAATAGATTTTTTTTTTTTTTTATCATCACTATTTATATCATTGTGTTCATATATATGTATTTTTTTTTTTTATTTTATCATAATGAAATAAATATATTTATCTTATTTTATTTTAACATATATATAAATATATATATATATATATATATATGTATGTATTTTTTTTTTTTTTTTTCATTCTTTTTTTATACACTGTGGAATTATAATATTCTTATTTAATAATTCCCTTATTAAAAAAAGGAGAGAAAAAAAAAAAAAAGAAAAATTAGAAGAGATAAATGAATAGATTTTATGTATGTACATTTATTAGTGTAAGAGAATAATTTTTTATATAAATGAATTGATAGATTTTATTTTTTTATTTTTTTTATTTATATTTATTTTATTTTATTTTCTCATAATAAACAACATTAATAAAAACTTATAACTATTATATAAGACACACATATTAAAAATATAAAATAAAAATTAAAAAAATAAAAAGGAACATTCCTTATGGTATATAAAATGATAATACCTAATAATGGAAATATGAATAATACATATGTATTAATTTTATTATTTTTAAGGGTCTCATTAAAAAAAAAAAAAAAAAAAAAAAAGGAGTTCTTAATATTAAGTGAACATACATATGCTTCTATATAAAGGAAAGGCATTTTTATTATATGTATATTATATGTATATATGTAAATTATTATGCAAGTTCATATATATACATTGATTCCACAAAACTATAACAAAAGTATAAGATTCCTTTTCTTCAATTAAAATATATATATACCAGAGTATATAAGAATTACTACATGAAAGCAATATTAAAGGTTCCTTAATATAATAAATAAATAAATAAATAAATACCCATCTATATATATATATATATATATA
>NC_031484.1:723017-732721 GCF_001602025.1 Plasmodium gaboni | reverse complement strand
TTTACTTTAATATATACCTATTAGTTTTTTTATCATGACTACATACTTTTTCTTTATATTTTTATATACATATATATAAGTATCTTCATTTTTAAAAGATAAAGGAAAACTCTATCATAATTCCAATATTGATCAATTCATACCTCAACATATATATATATATATATATATATTTATTTATATTTATTTATTTATTTACCTGACTTGTGCAGGATTTTTTTTTTTCTTTTTTAATGAACATAAAAAATGACCTGACCTATACATGTTAAAATAAATTATTACAACTATTCATATTATATTTTTATTTTTTACTATATAAATATAAGATTTACTTGATTTAATATAAAGAAAGATGCTGGTTGTATATATATTTCATTAAATAAATGACAGAAAAAATATATTAAAAAAAATAATAATAATTTGATATTTAGAGCGAATAAAAAGAGTTTATATATATATATATATATATATATATATGTATATATATATGTATATATAATATATACGATTAAAGAGTTTTATATACCTCCCATTTGTTGTGAACGTATTATATAAAATACTTTTGTGGTAGCATATATAAGAGAAATAAAAATGTGATTTTATTCATTATATGAACTAAGGAAACAATAAAATTGATAACACATATATATTCATGTATTAATAATAATAGAAACATCATCTTATAATCTTTTTATTTTTTAAATGTGTGATACTTATCATCATAATAATGCAAAAATGTTTGTATTTCTTTTTTTATGTGTATGATAATTTGTTAAAATGTTTTACTGACAAATAAAAAAAAAAAAATAGCACACATAAATATATATTATATATATAGAGATATATATATATGTTGTAACATTTTTTTATTCGTTACAATATTATAATTTTATCTACAATATAAGAAATATATATAAATTTTTTTTTTTTGTTATTTTACTTTTAAAAATTTCCATTTAGCCATAACAAAAAAAATGTTCATTGTAATAAAATAATAACATTATTATATATATATATATATATATATATTAATAATTTATATATATTTTTATTCATCACTCCTTTTGGTATATATAATATTTAATAAAAACAATCATTCAGTAGGGTTTTTCAATTTCTTTTTTTCTTTTTTTTTAATTTATAAATACATCGTTTTTTTTTTATTTTATTTTATTTTTTTTTTTTTTTTGCTTTAAAGAGAGTGGTATATAAATATAAATATATATTTTTTTTTTTTTTTTTCTTCAAATTGAGAAAAAAAAAATAAAGGCGGACGAATAATTTTTGTTCTTCCAATATTAAAAAAAAGGAAAAAATGAATAATTAGATGAATCATTCTATTTTTTAAAACATATTAATAATAATATTATAAATATATTATTATTTTGTATACATATATTTGTATATTATATTATATTTTTTTTTTTTTTTTTTTTTTTTTGATTAACATTTATGGAAAAAATAAAAAAATAATTATAAATAAAAATAAAGAGATATAACATATAAACATATATATATATATATATATTTATTTATTTATTTATTTATATTTATATATGTTATATCTCTTTATTTATGTTTTTATAAAATGAATTTGTTAAGAAAAAAAATTAAAAATGAAAAGAGTTTGTCAGCATTGTCAATAAATGAAAAAGAAATGAAGAATGAAAATATAAGTAATATAAATATAAAAAAGGAAAATTTCGAACAAAATGATGATCATATAAACAACAGTTTATATAATTCTTATCATCATGATGAGCAAGAACAAAAAGAAGAATATCCTTACAAGAAGAAAGATATAAATAAAAAGAAGAAATGGAAGAAACAATATAAAGGTGTTAAATTATATATGAACATGCTTTTAAATAATTATAAATTAAAAAAAGAAAAAAAAATCGAAAAAACAAAAAATTGTAACGATTTATTATCAGGGTTAAAAAAAAGAAGAAAGAAGAAAAAAATTATAAAAAATGATTATATACGAATTATAAATACTGAGAAAGAATATATACAAAAATATGAAGAAGATAAAATATTTTTAGATAATATAAAAAATGTTTCTTCCTGTGAACTGATAAAAGATTGTTCATATTATGTTTTTTTTTATAATCTTTTTATTAAAGGAATGTATTTAAATAAGGAATGTTTAGAGAATGCCATAAAAAAGGATACAGAAAAAAATAGTAAAAAAAATGACATATATATAAACAAAATGTGTGATAACATCTCAAACATTATAAAATCAGAAAAAAAAAATAATGACAAACATAATGTAATATTATTAAAAGGGAAATATACAAGACAGTTGATATGTGATTATTTAAAATATTTATTAGACAGTATAAAAAATGAGAATACTATTAAAGCAAAGTTTTATATCTTGGATTATATAAAAATATTAGAAAATAAGAAAAAAGAAAGTGACAAAAAAATTTTTGTTTTTAAAAATGGTAATGAAGAGAATAAATTAGGTAATGATGCATTTTTAAATAGTAATATATTAAACGAAAAAAAGGAAAATGATAATAAAAGTTATAATAAACGTGGTGATATGAACCAACATGGTGATTATATAAAAATATTAGAAAATAAGAAAAAAGAAAGTGACAAAAAAATTTTTGTTTTTAAAAATGGGAATGAAGAGGATAAATTAGGTAATGATGTATTTTTAAATTGTCATATATTAAACGAAAAAAAGGAAAATGATAATAAAAGTTATAATCAACATGGTGATATGAACCAACATGGTGATATGAACCAACATGGTGATATGAACCAACATGGTGATATGAACCAACATGGTGATATGAACCACCATGGTGATAATATGTTAAATGAAGAGAACCATTTGAGTTCCTCAAATTTATTAAGTGTAAAAAATATAAAGCATAAAAAAGAAGATGATATATTTAGAAAGGATGAATCGATTAAAAGTAATAATTTAATAAGAAGCAATGATATAAAAATAAATGAACATATTTACAATAAAATATTAAATAATTTTATAAGTGAATTAAAAAGTTTTTTCTTTTCTATGTTAGAAAAGATAACAAGTTCTAAACTATTAATAAAATTTATTTTAGCATTTACAGATATATGTTTAATATTAACACCTCATTATGTTAATATAATTAATTATATAGAAATATTATGTGACTTTTCACATATAATACCTATAAATTGTATATCTTATTTTATACATTTTTTTCAAAGTTATAAAAATATATTCATTCAAAAATATAAAGAATTCCAACATTCTATTATTCATAATGATCCAATAAAAATACAATCTGTAGGTGCTAGACTTATAGGTTTTATAAAAATATTACAAAAGAAAATTAATCTTAATAATAATCAACAATCAATATATACTTTCTTTCTCAACTTATTATTGGCTGAATGTCTGCCAATTAATCATTTAGGATTTTGTAATCGGCAATCAGCAAAAAATAATTTTCATTATTTTTTTGAGGACACACTAAATTATTGTAACAAACAAATTACGGATGAACAAATAATTTATGACAACTTTGAATTAAAAATTCAAAATAATATTAAAAATTATAAAAAAATGAAAACTATCATTCAGGAGGAAATAAATGGGGTTCATAATAAATATGTTGAACTGGGTAGAAAGAAACTGACGGGGCAAAAAAATAATATATATGATCAAAATGTTATAGGTGATGAAACTATTTTAAGTGATAAAAATGTTATAGGTGATGAAAGTATTTTAAGTGATGAAAACATTTATAGTGACAAAAATGTTTATTGTGACAAAAATGTTTATAGTGATAAAAATATTTATAGTGATAAAAACATTTATTGTGATAAAAACATTTATAGTGATAAAAACATTTATAGTGATGATAACACGTCAAATAATAAAATTGTAGAAAGTGCCGTGGATAATAAAAGAAAAAGAGAAGAATCTAAAGAAATATCCTCGTCAATTAAAAAACAAAAAAAAAACGATGAAAATGATTTAAGAGATAATAAAAAAAATATAATCAATGAAGAATATATAGAACAAAAAGATACCAAACAAATGTATTTATCATACATGTCATTTATTTCTCTTGTTGCGTTTATAAAATATCCAGAAATAATTACACATGACAACATTATTTTATTAGAAGATGTATATAATTCATTCAAAACTTTTTTGAATTATATAAATAAAATAGATAAAGAAAAAAAAAAAAAATTTATAGGTACCAAAAAATATATGAATATGATAAAGGCATATTTATTTAATGACCATATTGACTTCTTAGCTAATTTTCATATTTTTAAAATACTAGTATATGATGATAATTTTTTAAGGGTTTTATTTTTTAATATATTGGTAGCATTGAACTATTTAAATAGGGAACTTCAAATATGTGTGAAAGACGACTCTGAATTAAATGACAACAACAATAATAATAATAGTAATAGTAATAATAGTAATAATAGTAATAATTATAATAGTGTTGTTAAAAAAAACGAGGCAACTATTATAACGCCAAGGGACTCGTTTCTCTTCCTTGCAGATTATGACACATATAATGACAACCAAGAGGGAGAGCGAGAAAAAAATAATAATCATGTGAATGCTCTCACGACAAGGAGTCATCAAAAAAGTATAAGAGAAAATAGTAAGAACAAAGAAAGTGGGAGAAGTAGTATACTAACAACAACTACATGCAACAATAATAATAATAATATTTTAGATAGTAATAAGCTTAAAGAAAATATAAAAAATAAAGATAACAGCAACAACAGAAATATGTCTGTTAATCAAAATGTTTTTGTGAACACAACTAAAGATATAAAACATTCTAAAGAAAATGATAATAAATTTATAGTAAAAGAAAAAATAAAAAAAATCATATTCACATTTATAAAAGAATTATTAAATTATTTAGATAAATTTACTAATAGTAATCATAACTTTATGCTAGCAAAAGAATATTCTTGGTATGTATGGAAGAAACAATTAAATATGTCAAAACATAATAAGGATCCTTATGATATATCCTTTCAATTTAAATGTGTTGATGAAGATATAAAGAAAGAAAAAACTTATGACTTAAACCAATTAACAAATAATTACACATATAATAAACAAAGAAATAATGATTTCAATTATAATTTTCATGATAATGAATTTTTAAATTCTAATCATAATGTAGACAAAACAATTCATAAAAATGAAGTGTCATACTTATCAAATTTAATAAGTAAAAATAAAAAAACAGATAATCAATCACCTGTAGAAAGTCTTATAAATATGATAGAAAATTTTGAAGTTCTAAACAAAAAAATGAAACCATATTATTCTAATAATAAAAGTAAATATATGGAACAAATAAATAATACAGATATGATAATGAACTTTTATAATAATATGACACAAAGGAATAAGGAGCATTCTACATATAATAATAATAATAATAATAATAATAATATATTTAATATAAATAATTTCTTATTAGAAATTAATAAAATATATTTAAGAAGAGAAGCAGAATTCTGGGAGCTAGATGAAAGTGATTCAATAACTGAAGAAAAAAAAAATGAAAGTCATAACAAAATTCTTATTGAAAAACTTATAGATAAATTAGATGATTATAAAAAAAAAATAAATATTGATAATGATCCAATTAATGAAATAGAAGAAAGTGAAAAAAGTAAAAATAACCCAGTCTTCAAATTTAGGTTATCTAAACTTTTTATTCTAAAATATATAGATCTTTATACAATTATAAAGAATAAAGAATTTACAACTGATTGTGATTTTCTTTATAATCTTATGATTCAAATGGATAAAAATGTTGAAAGAAAAAAAAGTATACTCAACAAAGGAGTAGCAGAAAATGAAGAAGAAATAAATATGGAAGAAGAAAAAAAGGTTCAACAAGAAATTAACATTGAAGAAGAAATAAATATAGAAGAAGAAAAAAATGAACTTGAAGTTCAGCAACATGAACAATTAAATGATAAGCAAGAAGAATATGAAGATGTAACACAGAACCTCAATCAAGAACAAGAAGAGGAAGAAGAAGACAAATTTTTAACACCTGAACATCTTCCTATAAATGTAGAAATAAAATGATAAATATAGTTTTACATATAATAAATACTAATGTTAAGTCAAAAATGTTAGTAATAATATACACATGAGTAAAAATATAAAAAAATGTATATATATATATATATATTTATTTATTTAAATTTTTTTTTTTTTTTTTTTTTTTTTTTTTTTCAATAAATCCACTGTCATCTCAAAAAAAAAAATAATATATTTTCCTTTTTTTAAAACAACACACCCTTAAAATTAAATATTTGATGCGAATATATTACAATGTTTATATTTTTCTTTATTAAAATATTCTATATATCTGAATAAAAATTCAAGAAAATTATATTCACTTACAGTATCAATGTTGAATAAATATAATTTTGAAAACAAGATGAAACTATATATGTTCATGTTTATAGAATAAACAATTTTTATTATATACATATCAATATATGTATCAACATGTACATGCTAAAATTTGGTTTTTATATAACAAAAAGGAAACATATATATATATATATATATATGTAGATGTATATAATATATAATATATACATTTATGTATATTGAGAAAAAGTATAAAGAGCAAAATAAGTTTTTATTTTTTTTTATTTTTATTTTATTATTATTTTATTATTTTTTTTTTTTCTTTGGTATATGTAGTAAATGTAACGGACATATAAAAATATAAAATTATTATTATTATTTTTTTTTTTTTTTTTTTTTTTTTTTTTTTTTTTTTTTTATACATTTATAAATATTAATTTAAATACCATTAAAAAAAAAAAAAAAAAAAGAAAAAAAAAATGTGTAATAAAATGCAATTATGAACATTCATATATAAATATATAAATAAAATAAATAAATATATATATATATATATATTGGAAAAAAAAATATACGTCAGCACATTAAAATGTCATAATAAATATACTAGTTTCTTTTATTAGTTGGATAGTTTGATTGAATATTTAATATCTGAAGAAATAATTTATATCAACAATAAGACATATTAATTATATATATATATATATATATATATATATATATATATATATGTGTGTGTGTGTTAATGTGTGCCTTAGGTATATATAAAGTAAAATTTAAATTTACTATAATATATATATATATATATATATATATATATATGTATATATTTATTTATTTATTGGCCCTTTCAATATTGAGCTGCCTTCATATAATTATTTTCTGTTACACCCATTTCTACATTTTTTTTCAATTGTCCTTCAATTTGAGTATAATCATAAGTTGTTGGAATTCCATTATTTGCTGCATATATATTTGAATCATATGTATTTCCATCAATATATTTTTCATTCATATTCTTTGCTACCATCTCTTCACCATATTCTATATTATCAGGATTGACACTATATGGTTCATATATATTCTCCTCATTATATGCACATTGCTCATCTTCATGTTTTATTTCTGGTAATACATCAGCATTAATATCTCGACTATGTAATTCGGGGGACCATTTCTCCAATAAAGGCTCGAAAGAAAAGGCCCATACAGTTGCACATACGATGGCTCCCAATAATAAGATAGAGAAAAAAGCTCCGAATCCAGAAAACACCATAATGAGTTCTAATGAACACAAAAAAAAAATTACATAAATTAAAATAAAATGAAACAAAATAAAATTTAAAATAATTCATAATATAAAGTATCACAAAACATAAATATATATATATATATATATATATGTGTGTGTGTGTGTGTATTTCTGTTTAATATTATGCGATCTCTTCTAAATAATATCTTGTTGCCCATTGTTATCATATAATGCAACATGACTTGTACAGGGAATCACATGATTTTGTACAGGTAATCACATGATTTTGTACAGGTAATCACATGATTTTGTACAGGTAATCACATGACTTGTACATGTAATAAAACTTTGCACACATAATGCAATAAACTTTATATATGCATAAAATATATTAATAATAATTATATTAAAAATATATACATATATATTTATATATATATATTTATATTTATTTTTATGTACCTGCTAAACCAGCCAATTTGAAGAGGGTCAAGTTTGACCATGCTAATTCTTCGTAAGTTCCTTCATCATGATAAGCTTCCATATAGAAGAAGGCAGCTCCATAAATGAACAAAGCAAAACTGTGAACTATACTTCCAAAATGTAAGAGGGTCCAATCAGATTTGGTTTGTTGGTATCTTGCCCACCATCTCATGCTCATATAGAAGTATGCATATAAATATTGTACTAATCTTAAAATAGATGATAAGAGATCTAATGTGACAGCTGCAGATAATAATTTGGATCCTGCTCTGAATCCACGGCACCATTTACTATTATCAGCTACAAAAACTTGAAACATGGCAATATATAATGTACCTAATAAATATATAGCCATTAAAATAGAAATTGTTAAATGAAAGGTGCTTGAAACTTTAACACATTCTGGTCCAGCATATAAATCAAAAATAAAAATTCCTGTACCTCCAAAAGCCCAATAAAATACAAACATTAATACTAATGATACGCATTGTAAAAAAAAACCTGTTCTTAATAAATGTGAACTAAAATATCCTACAAAAGGTGTATGATTTTCTCCTCTAGGGCTAGGTGTATCGTCATCTTGTTGATATTGGTTATCGTAAGGAGCTGAGTATTGTCCTTGATGTAAGTATGCATCATCTACGTCCATTCCGTATGAACCCATTTTTATTATTTTATTTTTTTTATTTTGAAATATTAAATGTATATATTGGTAATTTTTTGTAAATCGGAATATATTAATATAAATAAATAAATAAATAAATATGTGTATAGAATAATATTTAATGATTTTATATTATTGTATATGAAAAGAAATATATTTTTATTAATGAATATGGACACTTAAAAATTTCCACAAAATTGATATATGCACACATATATATAATATATATATATATATATTTATATATGTATGTATATTATGATGTCCTTTTATTTTTTTTTTTTTTCTCAAGTAGAACGTTATTTTGTATTTATTCTACAAATATTTAAATTAATTATATAGCTTAATGTAAAAAAAAAGAAAAAAAAAAAAAATTCTTCAAAATATGCTAATTAAAACAATGAATTAAAACTTAAAATAAAATAAAACATATAATATGTGTAAACGTAGAAAAAAAAAAAAAAATTGCACAAAAAAAAAAATATAAAAAATAAATATTATAAAAAAAATAATATACATATACAAAATGTATAAATTGTATATTATATTATATATATGTATATAATACGATAAAGAAAAAAAAAATATATATATGTATTATATATATATTTATTTATTTTTATTTATTTTTATTATATGCAAATCTTTTTTGGTCATATAACGTCCTATCTGTAATAAGATACACCTTTTTACTACTTATATTTTTTTTATTATTATTATTTTAATGTTTATTTATTTTTTTTCTTTTTTCTCCTATATTTTTTTAATAAATAAAAGGTGTATGACACATTAATATTATTTATATATTACGGCAAATAAACTTTTAATTATCTTTAAAAATGGAAATCATCACAAAAAAAAAAAAAAAAAAAAAAAAAAAATATATGTATGTATGTATATGTATGTGT
>NC_031484.1:712922-722870 GCF_001602025.1 Plasmodium gaboni | reverse complement strand
TTAAATTCTTCAAATTTTTTTTTTTTTTTTTTTTTTTCTTAATTTTAATAATACCATGTATGTACCATGGTGCAACAATATTTTTTACAAATAAAAATAATAAAACATATAAGCATAATATTATAATATATATATATATATATATATATAATATATATATAATATATATATAATATATATATGTATATTCTTACATGTAAAGGTAATGGATTTAATTATAATGTGTATATAACATATAATATATATATATATATATATATATATATTTTTTATTTTTATTTTTTATATATTTGTAATATAATAAATGAAAATAAGCAAATATAAAAAAAAAATAATGTATTTTTAAATACCATAAAAAATTAACAAAATGTAATATAATTATTATGTGGACGTTTCATGTTTCTTTTCTTTTTTTTTTTTTTTTTTATAAATACAGTATTATATATAATAAATGTATAATAATCATAAAGTAAAATAAACATATAAATATATACATATATATTATATATATGCACAATATTATAAATATAAAAACATATATATATTTTTTTTGTGCACACACATAAAAATATTTATATATTAATATAATCTTAAACACAATAAGTTGGTATGTTCATATAAATATGAATATATATATATATATATATATATATATTATATAGATGTATGTTATATATATATATATATATATATATATGCTAATTTTATAAGGATCTAATTTTTTTTTTTTTTTTTTTTTTTTTTTTTGTTCTATAAAGACAAATAAAAATAATATTATATGATAATAAAAATTTTAGACAAAAATATGTGGACTGTTTATTTTTTTAGTACCTTAGTATATATTCAAAATAAAAAAAAAAAAAAAATTATATTTCCATAAGAATATTTGTCTATTTAAAAAGTATATGACATTTTTTAAAAATATAATTATTTTTTATTCCTTCAATTAATATTTTCAATAAATAATATGTTTAGTAATAATATGTATATGTATATGTATATATATATATATATATATTTTAAAGATTTTTTTTTTTTTTATTTAAAAAAAGTTAAGATTAAAAAAAGAAAAAATTAAAATTGTAAGTTACCTACATAATTCATAAATATCTCATATATTATATATGTGCCTTTATTAAACTTCACACACAAAAAAAAAAAAAAACAAAAAAAATTTAGGGTACTCCGATTAATTTTAAACCATGTGATACAAACGTTGAAAGAACATTACCGACAATACCTGATGGTGTTAATGGTGGTGGAGGTGGAGGAGGCACAGGAGGTGGTGGTGGAGGTAGAGCTGTCAATGCAGCAGATGGGTTATTATTATTATTATCATTATTATCATTATTATCATTACTATCATGACTATCATTATTATCATTACTATCATGATTATCATTATTATCATTACTATCATTATTATCATTATTATCGTGATTATCATTATTATCATGATTATCATTATCATTATGGTGGTCATCATCATTATTATTATTATTATTTGTGTTATTATCTTCGTTGTCTTCTTCCTCTTCTTCTTCATCATCATTATCAGATTCTTTTTCATTATAGTTCATACTTAAATCAATAAAGGAACCATTTTTGCCTTTATTATTTATTGAAATAATTTTGTTCTCTTTCATCTTTATATCTTCTATAATATTATCATGTTGTTTTATAGGTTTTAAATTATTTATATTTATTTTACTTACCCCTTCATCATTCCTTTTTGACGTATACAAAATATTATGTTTTTTATTTTGCCTCAGTGTACTCTTCCCTTCAATATAATAAAGGCAAAATATTATTAGGCCAATAAACTTCCACATGCCTATATATTATCAAAATAATAATATAAAAAAAAAAAATGTATTATATAAACATATCCGTCTGAAGTTTTTACTAATACATAAATAATTATATATATATATATATATATATATATATGTATATGTATTGATTTATTTTATTTTTTTTCTTTCTGCTTATTAATAGTTGATGCACATGCTTCTCTTTTCAATTGATTGTTCTATCTCATGGTGTAAAGGAAATATAAAATAATTCAAAAATAAAATAAATAAAATTTGTAGAATTTTTATATTTTTTTTTTCTATACAATTTTATATAATTTTTTTCCCCCACACCCATCCTGATATATAGAAAAAAATATTCAAACCAAATAAAAAAAAAAAAAAATAAAAAAAAAAATGAGTAAAAATGAAGCACCAAAATGCAGAATGCTATGTTTATAATTTTTGTACCGTATAAAAAAAAAAAATAAAATAAATAAAAATATAAATTCTTGTAGTATTAGAAATGTTGTGTATGTTCCTTTTTTTATGATAAAATTTATGGAAAGGAACCACTTAAACATAAAGAAAAGAATAACCTTTTTATTCAATTTTTATTTTTTTATAATTATAAAAAAAAATAACATCCTATATATAAAAATATATATATATATATATATATATATATATATATATATCCTAATACATGACAAGAAATTATAATATAATACTCATCTGAGTGATATAGTTCAAAGCCCCCCACCGGCCTACATTATTATTAAAAGATTAGACATTATATTTATTCTTACATATAAGTAAATAAAAATAATAAATGAATATATCATTTCAACATTACCCATTATTTTATCATTTAAAAGGGTCTCAGTAAAATAAACCATCATATATAACAACACACTTATTGTAGCAATGTTTTGTATATATGGAATATAAATTAACTCTAATAAGTATCTTACAACAAATAAAAAATATATATATATATATATTTCACTTATTATGAAAAGCATATATTTATATATAATATGAATTCCTTACTAAGCATTATAAGACCACCAAGAAAAAAATGATTTTATACAAATTGTAGCAAATAAATAAATATATATATATATATATATATATATATATATATATATATTATATATATATTTTTTTTTTTTTAAGTTCAATTGTTAGGGTATTTAATTTTTCTTATTATTTTATTTTACTTTATTTTTTTATTTTTTATTTTTTTTTTTATTTTTTTCCTGAACTGTTCATGTGATTTTTCCTAATTTTTCTACAAATTTTTTATGAACAAGCAAGGTAAATTTAATCATAATTTTATTTTAAAAAAATAGAAACATATATATATTTTATATTGATAAAGAATATTTATTGGTATGAATGTATTTTTTTTTTTTCTTTTTTTACACATTTTAAATATAAAAATAATACATAATATTGTTAAATGTAAAAATAATATATATAAAATATATATTTGTAATATTATTATTTTTTTTTCTCATTGTTACAAAAAAATATAAAGAAAAAAAGACTTCATAGTTAAACACATCTTTTTATATTATATTATATTATTTTGTATTATTTTGTATTTATTTTGTATTTATTTTATTATTTTCTTTTTTTTTTTTACAAAAATATACAAATGAATTATATAATAATATCATAAAACAAATCTATGATCATTTTATAAATTTATAAAATGTCTACATAATATAACTAGTATATACTATAATATGCTTTTCATAAATTTGAATAAATGTTCCCTTCATATAATATTGATAAAATAAAAAATTTCAATATTCATTATTTTTATTACAACTTTAAATAAGTTTTATTTCCATTTTGTTATTTAATTTAAATGTTGTAATGTTATTTTGGAAATATGCAGTTCCATAAAAAAAAATATATATATATATTATAAATATTATATATATTTCTTAATTTTTTGTAAATATATTACAACATATATACAATATAAAATGTGAAATAAAAATAAAATAAAAATAAATAGATTTGATATATATATATATATTTTTTTTTTTTTTTTTTTTTTTTTTTTTTGGGGTACCAACATTTTCAGATATCAAAATGTGTTCCCATCAAATGGAAAACACCACATATACATATATATATATAGTGTGATAATTATAAAAAAATTATATAAATATATGAATATATAAATATATGTATATATAAATATATAAATATATATATATATATAAATATATTCATATATTTATAACATGTAATAGACAAATATATTTTTTTTTTTTGAAAAGAACAAAATTTCATTGAAACAGCATTTGTCATGAAAATGCAGATTTTTTCTTTTATCTTTTTTTTTTTTTTTGTTTTTTTCTTTTTTTTTCCTTTGTCCACCCTTCATAATTTTGTAATATTTTAATTTCCGAATTTGTTTTAAAGAAATCTTTCAAATTATATATAAATAATTTATACTACATTTTATTATATTTATATTTTTTTTGTTTTAAAAAAAAAGGAAATGACGAAAATGTAAAAATTATATAAATATATATATATATATATATATATATATATATATATATATATATGTGTATTCATTTATATATTAATTTTCTAACATGTTCGTTATAATCTAAAAATTTGTAATTAGAAAAAAAAATAAAATTGAATTTTTTAAAAAAGAATGAAAAGAAAATGCCGTCATTACATTTAGACAGCTTTAAAATTATAAAAACAATATTGAGAAGAAAACACCTGATTGTTTTCCTTATAATAAATATACTTATACTTTTAAAATTAAATGAAAACATAACATATCCATTTCTCTCTTTAAAAACAAATCTTTTAGATAATCATAAAATAAATCATAATAATAATAATAATAATAATAAAATATGGAATACCATTTATCATATAGAAAAAGAAAAACAAAATGGATATAGTCAAATCAAAAATAATAACACATATACAAAAAATATTTATAATGATAAAAATGGAAAGATATATGTGAATACAAAATATATCATAAATAATTATAAAGAATATATAAAAAATATTTATATATATTATAATACATTTTTGAATCATGTCAAATATTTTATTATCAAAATAAAAAATTATAACGTCATTTCTCAAACATGTTTTTTTCTAGAACAAAAATCAAAACATATATCAACAAATAATAAAAAAAAACTTACACTTCAAGTCTTTCAACAAATCAACAAGGAAACACATATTTTATATAATAAAACGAATAATTCATTAAATAATGTAAAAACAGATTTTCATAATAAATTAGTCAAACGAAGAGTTTTATTAGCCCTCATGAAACGTAAAAAAAAAGACAAGCGAAAATCAAAGTTAGCCAAAAAGAAAAAATTAAAGGATAAAAAAAAAAAAAAAAAAAAAAAAAAAAAAAAAAAAAAAAAAAAAAAAAAAAAAAAAAAAAAAAAAAAAAAAAAAAAAAAAAAAAAAAAAAAAAAAAAGAACAAAAAAAAGAACAAAAATAAAAATAAGAAGATTAAAAAAAATAAGTGGAGAAAAAATAAAAAAAACAAATATGAAGAAGACGAATATGATGATGATGTAGATGTAATGTATGATGATAAAAATCTAAGAAAAAGAAAAAGAAATAACAGAAGAGGAAAAAAAAATAAATATAATAATAAAAATGATAAATTAATAATGGAAGAAGATGATTCATTACATGAACATGATGATTATGATGAAAATATGAAATATCATTTAAATGAAGATGAACCAGAAGCAAAAAATTATTATCATCATGATGATGATGACAATGATATAAATTATAAAGATCGTTATTATAAAAAGAAAAAAAAAAATAAAAGAAGAAAAAAAAAAAATAATAAAAAATTTGATGAACATGATGATTATGATGATCATCACAAAAATCATGATATACATCATGATGACGAATCAGAAGAATTAGAAGAAAAAAAACATGAACTGGAAGAAATTAATGATATTGTTAGTGAACTCACAACCAAAAAAAGATTATTAAGAAATGCCGAGCATCACATGTTAAAACTTTTAAAGGACATACATTCTTTAGAAACAAAAAGATAAAAAAAAAAAAAAAAAAATATATATATATATAAACAAAAGTATATAAATAAAACATTATAATGTGTGTCTATATATTAATGACAACACAAGGTTCTTAATTCCTAATGGCACCAAATAGGACACAAAAAAAAATATATATATATATATATATATATATATATATGTATATATATGTGTCCACATCTTTTATATTTATATATACATTTACATAAGTAGGTTTTAAATTTTTTTTTTTTTTTCCTTCTATTTTTAATCCTTCTTTTAATAAAATTTTAATGGCATTATAGTGTCACATTATTTGTTTTATTTTATTTTTATTTTATTTTTTTTTTTGTTTGAAGTTTTACTTAATTTTAATAATCATTTAAATGAAAATAGCGATTAAAAAAAAAAAAAGAAAAAAATTAACAATATTTTATATGCTAACACACATATATATATAATATATATATAATATGGTTTTTATAATTTTAAAAGTATAACAAAAAAAAAAAAAAAAAATGAATAAAACAAAAAACAAAAAAAATAATATTTATTATTAATAATATTATTGTTGCTGATGATGATGTTCATCATATTTATCATGCCCATCACAGGTTCTTTTTTTTTTTTTTTTTTTATTTTTTTATTTTTTTATTTTTTTGGTTGGTAGTTAATTCTGCATAGTGTCAAAGAAATTTTTTATAATTATCATTTTTATAGACGAAAAATATCTTAACCAGAAATCATTTTCATTAATATATTTAGGAACAATATTATATCTGATTTTTTTTAAATTCGGTATGTCTTTTAATAATGCTGTTGCCCATTGAACAAATTTATCTTCAAAATAAAATGATTCAATATTTTTCCCATCTGTAATATTAAAAAAGCTTTCTTCATCTAATGTTATATCTTTTATTTCTTCGATTACTTTTTTTACAATCTTTATATTTATATCAACATTTAAATCATCACTCCCCCATTTTATAATTTCGTTCCAAGGATATTTTAATTGAAAATCTGACAAGTGGTAAAATATAGAAAAATATAAATATATATTTATATAGCACCATTATTATTATAATATAATAATATATTTTATTTTATATATTTCATTTATTATTTCTCCCTTTTTTTTTTTTTACATGTACAAAAAAAAAAAAAAAAAAAAAAAAAAAAAAAAAAAATTTTTATAAATTTTTTTTTTTTTTTTTTTTTTTTTTTTTTTTTTTTTTTTTTTTTAAAAAAAAAAAAAAAAAAAAAAAAAAAAAAAAAAGATATATAAAGTTTTACCTTTCTCTTCATATTGAATTTCACATAGTTCATACTTTTTTTTATTATGTTTATTTCCCATTATTAATCAAATGGTAACCTTTATATGATTATTCAAATAAATTTTTTTTTTCCTTTTTTTTTTTTTTCTTCTCCCCCCTTTTTTTACTTATATATATGGAATAATTTACGGGAGAAAAAAAATAAAAAATAAAAATATAAAAAATATAAAAAATATAAAAAATATAAAAAATGTAAAAAATATATAATAAAAATGAATAATAAAAAAAAAAATATATGCATACATATATGATAAAAAAAAAAAAATAAATAAGTATTATATATATATATTATATATATATTATTTTTCTTATATATGTAATATTTATCCCATTTTAATAATTTCAAATTTGAAGTTTTTTTTTTTTTTTTAATATTTAATTATTTATATTATATATATATTTTATTAAATGGTATGAATGGTTAAGAACGAATGAATAAATTAACGACAGAATAATAAAAAGAATAAATTTTTTTTAAAATGATAGAATTTTTGTTAATGGTCAATAAACAAGGCCAAACTAGGTTAAGCCAATATTATAATCATTTAAGTATTGAAGAGAAAACTATATTAGAAGGAGAACTTATAAGAAAATGTTTATCAAGAGTGGATTATCAATGTTCTTTTTTACAATATAGGGAATATAAAATTATTTATAGAAGGTAATAAAAAAACATACATACATATATACAACATAAATATATAAATATATAAATGTATAAATATATAAATATATAAATGTATAAATATATAAATATATAAATGTATAAATATATAAATATATAAATACATATATATATTATTTATTTATACAATTAACATGTGCTCTTTTATATATATATTTTTTTTTTGACATTTTTTTTAATTTTTATATTCCTTCTTTTCTTCGTAGGTATGCAAGCTTATACCTCATCGTTGGTGTATCAGACCAAGACGTTAACGAATTTGCTATTCTCGAAATGATACATAACATCATAGAAATCCTGGATAAATATTATGAAAATGTTTGTGAATTAGATATCATGTTCAATATTGACAAAACACATTTTATTATAGACGAAATTATTTGTAATGGACAAATTTGTGATATGAACAAAACCAATGTATTGAGACCAATTCTGTTAATGGATAAAGTTTCCTTAAAAATGTAAATTCAAAAAAAAAAAAAAAAATTATAACATAAAATGTGGCTAGCCAAAAATAGCTAGTCAAACATTTTTATATGAACAAATATATATATATATATATATATATATATTTATTAAATTAAAAAAAAAAAAAAATACCAAGAATATGGCTAGCCAAAAATAAATATTCAAATATATTATATGAATTAATTATATACCAGTCATATAATAAAAAATAAAAAGAACACCAAAGGAAATAACTACCAATATATTGTTATATATATATATATATATATATAGTTATACTTGATATATAATCAAATAATCATAAATAGAAACGTATATTTAAAAATTTAAAAAAATAAATAGTATAATATTATAATGTTTTTTTTTTTGTTTGTTTTATTTTTTTTTTTTTTTTGTGTTTGTTAAAATAAGACAAAATTGTTTTGAATTATGTATAAAATAAAATACCCCCATGGATAATACGAGGAATTACAAATATATAAAAGCAAAAATATTTTAAAGATATTTATTGCAGACAATGATAAAAAAAAGAAGAAATTATGACAATTCTTAGGAATTAACGTATAAATATATGAAACAAACAAATAACAAAAAAAAAAAATAAAAATAAATAAAAATAAAATAAATGAAAAAATAAACATATAAACCATAAATACATACATACATACATATATACATACATATATATAATATATTTATATAATATATTTATATAATATATTTATATAATATATTTATGTTTGGTTCCTTGTATTCCCTTTCAATATTTTATAACATATAATATTCAACAAAATTGCATAGAATACCATTCTGACAATATATACAGGAACACACATGTAACTGTAACATATGTGCTCTATTTTTTGCTGTGCTTGCATCTCCATATTTATATATTGGAAAGAAATGCTTATGTATTTTATTTAACTTATCTTTAAACTGACATATATATATATTATTATTTACTTTTATTGAATTAATTTCACAAGTATTGAATATATATTTTTCTTTTTTATGTGTATAATCATTTTTATTATTATTATGATTTAATTTACAATTATTATTTTCATAACTTTTTGTAATACTTTTTCTTTTATTATTTATTTTAACGTCTTTTTTATTATTATTTATATTATTAATTTTTTTTAAAAAACATTTATCTTTTGATATATTTCTTTCACTTGGTAATTTTACTATGAATTCATTTTTATAATATATTTCACTTTCTAAATATGTATTCTCTCTTTGCATATGAGCTAATGTTCTGCTTCTTGTTCTTATTATAGATATTTCATTCTTCTCATTTTCTCTCCTTTCAGAAACATCTGAATACGATCTTCTATGACATATATTATTTTTTTCTATTGCCAATAATTTATCATTAATATTACTTTTCTCTTCATTATCTATTACTATATTGTTATTAACATGGCTATTCCTTTTTTTTTCACTTATATTATTATTAACCTCATTTTTATTCTGTTCAAATTTATTATCTCCTTTTTTTATATGGTTCTTTTTCATCTTATAAAATAATTCTATTATTTTGTTCACACGAAAAAATAAATAAATATATACATATATATATATATAT
>NC_031484.1:704712-712622 GCF_001602025.1 Plasmodium gaboni | reverse complement strand
ATATATATATATATATTGAATTTATTATATTATATATTATGATAAAATATAAGGGCATATATATTTCAAGGTATATATATATGCATATAAAAAAAAATAATAATAAAGTATTTCAAGGTACTAAGCATAGTTAAAAAATATATACATATAAAAATATATTTACATAATATACTATGTTTAAAAGTTATGTTATTTTTTATTTTTTTTTTTTTTTCCTTTCATAATCTTTCCATACACACATATTTCTTTTTATTAGGAACCAGATAAAGGAATACAAAAAAAAAAAAAATATATATATATATAAATATAAATATATAATACATATGTTTATTTATATGATTACATAATATAATACAACAAATATACAGATGATGTGTTTTTTGTTTTATACTTATAATTTTATGTATGGAAATATACAAATTATAGCATAAAAGAAAAAATAAATTAACACATATTTAAAAATGGAGGAGCAATATTTGCTTATCACATTTTATTAAGCACAAATAAATAAAGATATATATATTATATATATATATATATATTAAGTATAGCAATTATTTTAATTATATATTTATATCTTTTATATAATTTATACCATTTAATTTTTTTTTTTTAATTAATATGTACTCATTAAAATTATTATATAAATTAAAAAAATATATAAAATAATAATGAAATAAAAAAAAAAAAAAAAAAAAAAAAGGCAACACATTTAACCTTATAAAATATAAAAATGTTTCAATTAAAAATTACCAAAAAAAAAGAAAAAATTAAAAAAAATACAGTGATCAGATGAAAAACTAAAGACTTCATAATATGTGTATATAACATATTATTATAATATATATATATATATAATATATTTATGTAACATAAAAAAAAAGAGTTATCTTTTCTTTTTCTCAAATACATAAATACATTTTTTAAGGGTGTCATTGTTACAACTATCTCTGAATATTTTACTATTCTTTTCATCATATGTATAATTATAATTATTTAAAAAAACTTCCAATATTTCATTTTCATCCTTCTCATTTATGGTTCCTATATTAAAACTATTTGGTTTATCCCACGATATTATAATTCCCTTATCATTTAACCTGTCTAAATTTTTTAAGAATATTTCTTCTTTTTTCTATAACAAAAATATGTACACACATATATATATATATATATATATATATTATTTATAACATATATATATATATATATTTTTTTTTTTTTTAAAACATCATATATACTATAATCAATTCAACTATTAAATTCTTTCTCACCTTGGGTATATATTCACCTACGTTCAAACACAAAACATAATCAAAATTAAAAAATCCTCTTAAGCTTTTCCCTACATTTCTTATAATTTTATTCTTATCATCATTCTGATCATTTTTCATTCTATCAACCTTGTTCATCAAGTTTGATATCAAATATTCATCTGTTGCATCGTGTACATATAAACTCTCTAAAAAATAACAAGAATTCAATTAAGATAAAATTTAACATAAAATAGCTATATAAATATATATATATATATATTTTAGTTAGCTAAAAAAAAAAAAAAAAAATACACACAAATTTATGCACATATATATATTAGCTAGCTACAAAAATATTTAAAAAAAATATATTTTATACAATATTACAAAGTATCTTATAAAGTACCATTATTCAGTGAATTGATAAGTTTATAGTTTCCATCAAATCCTATCGATTTTATTTTATGAAAATTTAATTCGTTGACATAATGTCCATATCCACACCCAACATCAACAACTGATTTAACTTCTACAAGAAATAAAAAGGGTCAAACATAAAACATATAAATATAAATATATATATATATATTTTTTTTTTTATTTATTTATTGTTTACTTTTTTCTTTAAAATATTTTATTATTAAATTGGATAGGATATAATCAAAAGTATAATTTATATTTGTCAACCAATATCCATTCTCATGTATTCCCCATTTGATCGTAAAACCTAAAAATCGGAGAGTGTCACTCAACAATTTATGCTCATATTTTTTTATATAATACATTATATGGCAAAAAAAAGGAAATATAGTCAATCAATATATTCTTAACAGTAAAAAGTTAATTTGTCAACATATTCATTTGAAAAAAAAATTAAAATAAATAAATAAATAAATAAATAATATATATACATACAATTATATATTTTTTATAAGTAAAAAATTGTCAACAAGCCAACTGAAAAAAAAAAAAAAAAAAAAAAAAAAAAAGAGAATAGGAAATCAAATGAATAAAGTAAAATGAAAATTCTTCCTTTCTCCTTCAAGAAATATTTATTACAAAACTTTATATTCAAAATACAAATAATAAATATTCATAAAATCAAAATATAGAATTGAAAAAAAAAAAAAAAATATATATAGATATATTCATATACATATAATTTTAACAAAAATTTTCCATTTATATATATAAGAACAAACAGTAAATATAAAAAAATAATGATCACTTTGTATATTAATTTAAATCCAAATATGGATGTTTCGATTCCAAAACTGAAAATTTCTCCTCTGACAAGTTGTAAACCAAATCTTTAGAAAATAAAATAAAAAATTAAATAAATAAATATATATATATATTATGTGTACATATATATATAATTTTACATATTCATAATAAGTATTTTTTTTTCTTTCTTTTTTTTTTTTTTTTTTTTTTTTTTTTTTTTTTTTTTTTTTGTATTTATTTTATTTTTTACAAATCAATATGTAAAGGTTAAAGAAGTGTACAAACAAATGGGTGAAGTGCCTAACAAAAAAAATAAATAACAATAAATAAAATAAAATAAAAAAAGTTTAATAGTGTTAGAACAAATTATACAATGAAAAATGTGACATATATATGTATATATATTTTATGCATATGTCCTAATTTACAATGAAAAGCTTTTCATTAAGAAATATTGAACAGGGATTGACAATATCCATAAATTATAACTGTAAAATAAATAAATAAATATATATATATATATATATAATATATAAATAAATATGTTTATTTATATATATTTTTTTTTTAACTAACAAAAATGTGTCAAAAAGGACATAGAATTTTTCATCCATTTGTGTTTTTTCCTTGAGCAATTTTTTGCTGTTATTATAATTTAATACTGAAGGTATTAAAAGAGGAACATAAATATATACATATATATATATATATATATATATATATATATTTTTATTTATTTAATAGTCTGTTTGTTTTCGTTAATTTTTACCTGCAACTACTATACGATAAACAACAAAAGGTAGAGCCACAACTATGAGAGAAAATAAACACAAAAAAAATAAATAAATACATACATACATATATATATAATATTTTTTTTTTTTTTTTTTTTTGTTATATATTTAATATTTTCATGTTTGCTGACTTGAGTGTAAAGTTGAATATAAATTCAAATCCTGATTATTTTGTATCTCAAATAATATATAAATAAATTTTAATATGGAATATGTAAAAGCTACCCTTATTGTTTCTTCTTTTTTATTTTTTATATCATTATGGAATATATAATATATAATAACAAGAATGAAGCAATCAAAAATGGCTTCATATATTTGGCTTAGTACCTTGAGAATACTAAACCCACATCCATTGAATGCATATGATATTAAATGTATAAAATATAATATATTAGAAAGAAAGAAGAATAAATAAGAACAATGTATGGCTTCTTTCAATACATTATTTGTGTTACTTAGGTTTTTTCGTTTTCTATAATATACTAAGGACAGGACAAAAAGTAGTACTATCAGCAGCATATGAATTTCAAAAAGTCCTAAAATGTGTGCAAATATATATATATATATATATATATATGTGTATATGTAATGTATAAATTAAAAAAGAGTAAAAATATTTCAATATATGTACATATATATATATATATATATTTTTTTTTTTTTTTTTTTTTTTTGTTATACCTTGGTCTTCACATGAGAAATGATTTTTCAAAAAATTCATATTATTTTTAAATTCAATCTTGAATGCGTTTTTAATTTTCTTTCCACAATTTAATAAAATAAAATTTAAGTTTTTGTGTGTAATTGATTTCTCTATATCTTTTTGATAAACAAAATATGTATTGTTCATAAGTTCAGGAGGAATATCATTTAATGGATGTACAAATAATGCAATTTTTTCTAAATCTTCACAAGTCTTTCCATTTTTATTATGTGCATAATTATATATTTCATCATCACTTTTATCTAATATTAAAAATTTTGTATTGGGTATATATAAATTGGATAAAATAACAACACCATTATTTGAATTTTTTGAAAAACAAAAATTTGAATACTTGCTATAATTCATATCATTATATAAACCATATATAACTTTTGAAGATACCATAAAATTATTACAACTCTCTTTTTTAATAAATATTTTATTTTCATATATTTCTTTTAATATCACTCCAAATTTATATAATACTGATAATATATAATATTTATTATATATATTATATTTATTATATATATTATATTTATTATATATATTATATTTATTATATTTTTCTGATATTATATTATTATTATCACTTATATTCGTAATAGACAAATTTAATTCTCGCTCTTTTATTAACAAGCATTTTTTATTAATATCTGTTAAGTAATAAAATACAATAAAATATATTACCAACTTTATTTTACTCCACTTTTTTATTATCATATTAGGGATTAAATTGTAAAAATATAAATATATATAACAAAATGTCAAAAGGAATAAATAAATAAATAAATAAATATATATATATATATATATATATATATATTTGTTAATGTGAATATAAGACCGTGTATATATTTATCCTCCTACGTAATAATTACCCCATATATGATTTTAAAAAAAATTCTTATTTACACTTAATGTTTTCCATCTTTTCATAATATACACATATATATAAATATATATATATTAGATCAATTAAAAAAAAAAAAAAAGAACATGTTTTTCTTATAATATAAAAATGTTAACGTATGTGCTTATTATGTACAACACATTTTTCAATTATATATAAAAATATATATATATAATATATATATATATATATTTTTTTTTTTTTTTTATCAAAATAATGAAAAAATTATATATATTGTTCTAAAAGGGATACGAAGGAAAAAAAAAAAAAAAAAAAAAATTTTTGTTTTGTTTTTAATTTAAAAAAAATAAAAAATTACATATCATATATATATATATAATATAAAATTTTATATTTGATATATTATGAGCATATATATAAAAAACAAAAAATAACAAGTTCATTTTAAAAGATACATCATATATATATTATATATAAGTAAAAAGTTGTATCATATAATAAATTAATGGTACATATAAGATATATATATATATATATATTTAAAAAAAAATAAAAAAAAGTATTGTACAAAAGAACAATAAATAACAATAACATAATTAGCACATACATATATTTATATATATATATATATATATATGTTTATATTTTTATATATATAATTATTTATATTTATCTTATTATTACATTATAATAACTCCGTTATGTTCATTGGCATTTCATCAATTTGTGTTGAGTAATATTGTTCAATGTCTCTAAGTATTTTTATATCATCATTTTTTACAAAATTAATAGCCACTCCTTTTCTTCCAAATCTTCCACTCCTACCAATTCTATGAATATAACTTTCTCTTGAATTTGGTAAATCATAATTGACAACAAGTGACACCTCTTGTACATCTAAACCTCTCCCCCATATATCTGTAGATATTAATACACGAAATTTACATTGCCTAAATTTCAACATTATGTCATCTCTTTCACTTTGACTCATTCCTGCATGCATTTTACATACAGTAAAATTCGATTCCAACATCTTTTTGGTTAGCCAATCCACTTTCATTTGTGTATTACAAAAAACTACTGCTTGAGTTATTGTTAAACTCTCATATAAATCTGCCAATGTCTCATATTTCCATTGCTCTTTTTCTATAGATACAAAAAATTGCTTAATTCCTTCCAATGTTAATTCATCTCTTTTTACTAATATTTTTACTGGCTTGTGCATAAATTTATTTGTTATTTCTAACACTTCTTGGGGCAATGTTGCAGATGATAATATTATTTGAGTATTAGGTGATAAAAAACGATATATATCATATACCTGTTCTTTAAATCCTTTGTTTAACATTTCATCTGCTTCATCTATTACTAACTGTTTTATATATTTACATTTTAAATGTCTTAAATTTAACATATGATAAATACGACCAGGGGTTCCACTTATAACATGTACTCCATTATTTAAAGCTTTTATATCATCACTCATTTTTTTACCACCAATGCAACAATAAATTGTCACATGTATATAATCAGCCAATGCTAAACAAACCTTCTGAGTCTGCTCAGCTAATTCTCTTGTTGGAGATAATATTATTACTTGAGTCTCATTCAAATTCCTATTTACACAATTCAAAGCACCAACTGCAAACACACACGTTTTACCTGTACCACTCTGACTTTGTAAAATTACATCCCTTCCATTTAATATAGGCTTTATACCCCTCTGCTGAATAGCAGATGGCTTCTCAAAACCGTATGCATATATTCCTCTTAGTAAACCCTCATCTATTCCAATATTTTCAAAACTTGTGCATATTTCATATTTTTCTGAAGTTTTATAGTGATCATCCTTTTCCATCGTACTATTATATAAACACACAAGGGTATGTATATGTATATATATATATATATATATATATATATATAAATATATATATTTACTAAGATGTATTAAAAAAAATCACTTTTTTTTTAACTGTACTAAAATGATATATATATATAAAATTTATTTTTATCCTGAACTGTTCATGTATTTTGTGAAATATTTGGTACAAATTATGTATTGTTCAGGTAAATGTTATAAATCTTGTTATATATATATATTTTATTTTTCTATATAATATAAAAAACAATTCACTTCTTTATATACATATATTTATTTATATATTAATTTTTACAACAAATGATACATTCTACGAATCCTTTCAACAAAACTATTCTCTAACAAAATAAAATAATCTGTATTATATATATATATATATATATATATATATATATATATTATTATAATAAAATATATTTTAATAGGTACCTCATAAATAATTTTTATAATAATCCTTAAATTCTTGGAAATATTAAAAAAAAAAAAAAAAATGAGAATTACTATAAAAAATTGAAAAATATATATTATTTATTTATATTAGAGAAGAACCTATAAATTATTCAATTATCTTCAAGGGTAATAATAAATAAATAAATATATATATAATATAACATATAATATATTTCATATAGATGGAAAGATGCAATAGATTTAATTTTTTTGACATTTGTATTTTAAATATTTTTTTTTTTTTTTTTTTTTTTATGTGGAATTTAAAAAAAAAGGCACAATATATTGAAATGCATATTACATATAATTTTATACATATTATATATATATATATATATATATATATATATATATATATATATGTATGTATTATATATATATATTATAAATATATCATATTTTTATATATTCCTAAATAAAACATGTTCATCCACCATTCAATCATAAATATATTTAAAATAAAAAAAATTTTTATATCATTCTACGAAAAGGATATCATTCTTTATATGTTAAATATATTAATTTTTCTTCATCCCTTTTTTTTTTTTTTTTTTTTTTTTTTAAATTTATATATTAAAATTGAAAAAATTATTTTTTTTAATAATATTTTTTTTTTTTTTTTAATGTGATTTTTTCTTATATAAATATATATATATATATATATATATATATAAATATATACTTTTTTTTTTTTTTTTTTAATAATGGTATTTTTTTA
>NC_031484.1:693954-704412 GCF_001602025.1 Plasmodium gaboni | reverse complement strand
GAAAAAATTATGTTTTTTAATAATATTCTTTTTTTTTTTTTAATGTGATATTATCCTATATAAATATATATATATATATATATATATATATACATATACATATTTATTATTTTTTTTAAGTATGGGACTAGCGGCAGATTATTCCAAATTAAGTGACATGATTTATGAGGTACAAGATTCCCCATCTTTGTACAGTAAAGAAAAATATTATACTCAAAAACAAAATGATAAATTTTATGATATAAAAAGATTTATGTGTTTAGGAAGTACTATCAGAGATAATGATAATTTATATGATATGGATAAAATATTAACAGAAGGACATAAGAAATGTCATAAGACATTGAAAGATACATTTAATGTAATTGGTTATAAGTATTGTACTACTAATAATAGTGATAATATAAAATTCGCTAAACTATTTTATGATAATTATTCCAACTTGTTTTATTGTATGCACTTACATAATGATGCTAAAAAATGCAATTCGTTATTTAAACATTTTTATGAAACTATCAATTATGATACGATAAATAAAAAGTGAATATTATTATTTATTAAAGAATATATAAATTTTAGGCATATAATTTTTATTATTATTTTTATGTATATTTCTTTGTCTCACTAGAATATAATTCAATCGTTTAAGGATATATACATATATATTATATATATATAATATATATGTATCATAAAGGATGACAACATCATTTTTTTTCTCTTTTTTTTTTTTTTTTTTGTATATATTAAATATGAACAATATATATATTATTGGAACTTATTTTTTTGTTTAAAAAAAAAAGGATTTGTAAACATAAAAAATTCTTCTTTTTTATATTAAATGAATGAGTTTATATAAAAAATTAAATAAATAAATAAATAAATATATATATATATATATATATATATATATATTATATCAATTTGATTAATATACACATTTAGTAATAAATATTTTTCAAATTAGCCTGTCTTTCAGCTAGCCAAATTGAATAGTTAGCTAAATTACTAATTAAAAAAAAAAAAAAAAAAAAAAAATATAAATAAATAAATAATATATAAATAAATAAACATAATATATATATATATATATATATATTTTATTTTAATATATTTGTGCTGCTTTTTACTCCTCCACGGTTATCTTAAATTCGTACTCCTGGTCACAACCAACATAAGAATCGTTGACCACATAAATTACCACGTCATAAGTATTTGGCTTATCAGGTAATTCAAAATTAATTTTTATATTATTGATACTTTTCAATAAAGACAATTTTTTGATTGATAAAAGTAAATTCATTTTTTTAATTCCAATAACAATCCACCACATTTCTTCTTTTTCAAATGGTAAATAAAGTGAGTGTGCAAAATTCACAGCATCATCTGTTAAATCTCTTTCTATGATTAAATTAAGCTGTGCAATTTCATTAACTTTATAAGATTTATCAAGATCTATTTCATATTGTACTTCTATAATTGGAAAAATATTACAAACATTTGCGATTTCACTTCTTTGTTTTTCATTTAAATGTTTTAATAAAATATCTCTAGTTTCATCTTCAGCATTTATTAAATCATACACATCAGATATTTCTAAATCATTTGCTTGTTTAATTAAATGTTCATTAAAATGTGGTAACTGATATAAATTCGATTGATCAGTACTCTTCATACTTTGGGTTAGCATTTGTGATACCTCCATAACAAATAAACAAAAATTTAAAATATTATTACTACTAATAACATCAATTAAAGAATTGATCAATTTATATGCTTTTAATAATACATTTTTTGTTTCTTGTATATAATTAAGTGGTAAATTATATCTATGAATATGTGCTTGTAAAAGTATAAAAGCTTTTAAATGAGATGTAAAATAAATAGGTACTGTCATAAATTGTAATAAATTAATATATTGATCTTTTTTATATTCTTCTGATTTGATATCATTATTTATATTATCTTCAATATTTCCATTTTTTAACACATTTTCATTATTGATAGAAAGTTTTAAAAATTCATATGTTACTTGTATATTACATGCTTGAGAAATTTTTAAACATAGATATATATCATAATTATATATTTTTAATATGTCATTAAAAATATTAGATAGACATAATATTTCAAAAATTTTTGATTTCTTTAATGTTTTTAAAGATAATACATATTGATTAAAAAAATGAATAATATGATAATCTAAATTATAAAATGAAGATATAATACCCAGATTCATTGGTTTGATATCCATAGTTTGTTCTTCTATATTTATGCAATTAGCAAATGATAATATTTCCATATTATTTTCTATAAGTTCTGATAAATAATCTGATATATGTTCATTCGATATACCTTTTAATCCATAATAATTAGGATTTTTTTTTATACGTCTATAAAAGAAAGACCATGTTAACCAATCGATAGCATCTTGATAATTTTCAATAGTACTCATAACTATTTCATTATTTAAGAAATTAGGTAAACTATCTTCAATATTCGATTCGACAGTTAATGGTTCATATATAAAATTTTTATAATATTCTTTTTTTGTTATATATGTATATATATATACAAAAGATTTTGTATCTTCATTTTGTCTTCCAGCATAACTTATCATTTCTAAAATATTTTGTATGCTATAATCTTCTTCTTTATTGTTATGAAAATGTGTTATAATAGTATCTAATATAATAACAGTATTAGCATACACATTTAAACTGTATACATAATCATAAGAAACGATTAATATTTGTATTGTTTTTTTATCAAATAATATTTCCACAATTTTTTTTTCAGTATCTGTCATATTATTATGTAAATAGCAAATACCTTGTCTCATACATTGTTTTAACATTTTATCACTTATATAATCAAATATATGTTCATTTGGATTATTTATATAATTAGAATGTTTTCCATTATTATTAAATATATTACTACAACGACTACTATTACTATTATTATTATTATTATTACTATTATTATTATGATCATTCATATCAACACCTATTTTATTCTCTCTTGTATCCTTATTGTTAATATCATCCATGTTGGATATATTCAAATTAATCATATGATTAATATTTTTAGCCAATTCTTCTTCACTTATATTATTATGTAAATCATTACTATTAAGTGTGCCCCAATTGTATACATTTTTTGGTGTCATACCATCATTCGAATTGTTGTTATTTATTAAATCATTCGTGTCATTCTCATTACTAATATTATCATTCTTGTTATAAGAGAACAAATTGGATATCCACCCTCCTGTTTTTTTCTTCTCTTTGGATTGATTATTATGATCATTCTGATCAGCATGATATGTATCAGAAGAATATTTATTATGTGTACTATATTTATGATTTTCTAAATTTTCAAAATGAGAAAAATATTTAAAATTATCATTATAAGCAGAAAGAATCAAATCCAATGCCAATGTTTTACACATTTTTTGATCAGTTACAAAAATAATAACATTTTGCATTTTTTTTTTTTTGTTTGTATTATTTAATTTTCTTATATTTTGATACACTTGTCTTTGCATGGATATATATCTATTTTGTTTATTCATAATATTAACTGCATGTAAATATATTTCAATAGGTATATCTCTAACTGTTGATAAAAAGTTATAATAATCATTTTTTTTACATCCAATCCATTCAGCGAAATCTTTTGAATTATATAAAGAACAGCTAGATAAACATAATATTCTATTTAATCCTATATAATCATATATATTATCAATAGAAAAATTTTGTAATTTATTTATATTTTCCAAAAAATTTTTATTCATATTTTCTTTATTTAATATGGACATAATGAAATTATCATCATCATTATTATGATGATGTTCATTGTGTTGATTTTTTTTTTCTGATTTATTTAAATTTAATTGTGTTGTTATATATCTTATTCTACTTATGACTATTTCCATAATACCTCCTTGTGTTGTATCTAACAATTCCATATGATCAAATATATAAAAAGAAACATTTTGTAGTATTTTTTTCCTTCTCCATTTTTTTGATATATTATCATAATTAGATGGATTTGATAAAATAATATGATGTGTTTGTAATAGTTTCATATCTATTTGTATATCTCCTGTTAGTATACACATTTTTAAATTAAATATTTTTTTAAGAGTTTGCCAATTTTTATATGTTTTTATGATTACATCATCTAATGGTGCAATATAGACAATTTTTATGAGATCTACTAAATTATTATTATATATAAGATCTGATAATTTTTTATCATTAATAATTTTATAAACATCTTTATCATTTTTAATATATGTTTTGATATAATTAAATAAGCAATCTAAGAATTTCAAGATTTTTATAATACCTAATTCAGCTGGAATTAAATAATGTTTTGAATTGGAGCTAGCTATTAATACATTTCCATTATTTTCAAAAACAGATGGAAATATTTGTGTATGTATGGAATTAAAATAATGTAGATTTCTTATATTATTAAAAAAGTTTTGACCTTTTTCATATTTTATTGAGTGTATTGGCAAGGGTTGTAAATCTAATAATTGTGTAGAATAAAAATTTGGAGGAGGTAAAATTAAATCTTTTAGATATAAATTTATGGTAGCTTCACAATCTAACCAGTTATCAGAAATAACTTTAACAATATAGAAAGGGTTATCATTTATTGGAAGAAAAAAGGTTAACATATGATCATCTAAAAGATCAGCAGGGTTATACACACTATTATTACTATTATTATTATTGTTTGATGTGGATGTTTTATTTTTACTATTGTTCACATTAAATATATCATTTTTATAATTCTTTTTAAGGGTAAATAAATCATAATGTAATATATTTTCATTAGATATATCAAAAACAAAAACCCAGAATAACATATAATATCCATGATATTTATAATTATATATAAAATCTGGTGATATATTTAAATCTACTTTTAATATTTTATGATTTATTGGTTGTATATATGCATTTAATTCTAATTTTGGAAAGTGATGTACTAATTTATAAATATTTTTTGCAATTTTTTTATTTTTAAAAATAGTTATATATTCATTTAAATTCATTGTTAAATAATTTTTAAAAGAAATATTTTTCTTCTCAATCATACGTATAAGATCTGGACTTAATAATCCAAATTGTCTTAATGGAGTCATAGTACTCCACATTCTTCTTTCAATCATTTTACAAAATTTTAGAGTTAATTTAATTAAATTATATGAATTTTTTTTTAAAGAGATTTCAAAGAATGATCTAAATATTCGTAATGCATTTTGATGTATATATAACATATCTGCATTTATAATATAACCATTTAATATTATATTTGATAAATATAATTGTAATAATATATTTATTTTAGTATATGGAATATTTATAGATTCTTTAACTGGTATAGGTAATTTTTCAATTAAAATTGATAATTCTGTTTTTTCTTCATCTCTTATATAAATATTTTTAAATTCATCACTCATAGTAAATATTTTAAGTAAATCAATTTCATTTGTATATTTATTTAATTTTTTATTATATATATCTATAGATTTATAATCTACATAATAATAGCTACTAATTTTTCCTATATAAGTACTACTAACACTATTTAATTTTTTATTATATTTTATTAAATCATATTTTTCTAGAATAACAAAACAAGAATATATTATGTTATACATTTTTTTTTTTATTTTTTCCATAAATTTATTATATTTGCAATTATTTTTTAAACTATGCAAATAATCCCACAAACTATTATTATCATCATCATCATCACCATCATTATTATTATTACTATTATTACTATTATCATTCTTGTTGTTGTTGATGATGATTTTATTTTTGTTTGCTTTATTTTTGATATTTAAAATATCTTTAAATTGATCAATACTTTTTATTTGATCATTACTATTAATATGAATACCATATAATGTAGGAGTTTTCAACATACGTATATACATATATGTACGTTCCAACCAGTTAATAGCATCATCCATATTTTGAATATTTTTTAAAACAATTTCTGCATTAATAATATTAACAATATTATGAAGTAATGTTGATTCAATAGATAATTGTTCATTGTTTAAAGATAAATATAATTGTAAATTTTTATGTTCTGTTATAATAATAGCTTTTCCACTTTTATCATATTGGGGTCTACCTGAACGTCCAACCATTTGTAATATATCCATACTAGATAATTCATCAAAATCACCTATATTAATATTATATACACTTGTTCCTTTTATAATAACTGTATGTGCAGGTAAATTAATACCCCATGCTAATGTGCTCGTACTAACCAATACTTGAATATGTCTATCAGAAAATAAATCTTCAACTAATTTTCTATCTAATCTTTTTAATCCTGCATGATGTATTCCAAATCCAAATGGTAATATCTCTTTTAATTCTTCATTTATTACATGTTCTTTTTCTGATAATAATATCTCACTAGATATTTTCTTATCCATTAAAAACTTACATAAATTATCGCTCTTCATAAATCTATCAATTAATAATTTTGCTGTTCTATATGTTTCTTTTCTACTATGAACAAATATTAATATCTGATTTTTACCAGCTTCCTCAAATACTTTCTCATACGTTATATCATTCATAAGACCATATTTCTTAATTCCTTTCTTTTCTTTTATACCTATATAATGTTGTTCTAGTTGAACTGGTCTAAAGGAATGATCAAAATAAAATATGCCTTTTTCTATATGAGCTCTTAAAAATATGCCAACATCTTCATAATTTGGTAGCGTAGCAGATAATCCAACTAATCGAATCTTTTTCTTTCTAATAGATATATGGTTGGAGTCAGATTTGTTCTCTCGATTGGCATGAACACCATCATCATACACATTAATATTATTATTATTATGATGATGATCACCTTCTGATGAACCATATGTTACACCACTCATATCATAAACCATGGTGTTATCTATATATCTATTTAAACGAGCTATTATACTCTCTAAAACATTTCCTCGTATCTCATTCAATAAATGTATTTCATCAAATATAATTAATTTTATTTTATGTAATAATATTTTTTCATTCCATTTTCTACTAATAACATCAAATTTTTCAGGGGTCATCACAATAATTTGACTATCATCTAATTCTTTACTACTTAAATTTACATCACCTGTTAATTCACTCACTTTTATATTCAAACACTTAAGTCTTAGATTAAATGATTGCACTTGTTCAGTTACTAAGGCTTTCATAGGTGATATATATACAATCTTAAAGCCTTTTCTATCAATATCTCCACTTTTTAAACGATATGAATTAATAACATTCAAAATACATAATAAAGCAATATTAGTCTTACCAGAGCCTGTAGGAGCACATATTAACATATTCTCTTCATATTTATTAAATGCTATATCATATACTTTAGATTGTATTGGATTTAATTTATTTATATTAACACAAGAAAATACTTCATGTGCCCATTCTGGTAATTCATTTATATGTATCAATTTTATATCTTCTGCACATGTATAATAATTTATTTTATTATTTTTTGTTTTTTTCACACCATCCATTTTATTATTTTTCATACTACTAATAATTATTTCATCATAATCTTTTTTTTCTATTCTTTTACTTTCAGGTGGTAATATCACTTCTTTATTAAAAAATATATCTTTATTCTTTTCTTTTGTTTCTAGTTTTTCTAGGTCGATAAATTTATATTTCATATTATTATAAAAACGTTTTTTTTCATTATCATCTTTCTCTGACTCACCATCAATATCATTATCTTTTGTTTTTTTGGACCTTTTTACCTTCGACTTTTTTTTCAATCTATTAGTATCATCATCATGTGTATGTGTATATGTATTCACATTTGAGTCTTCTCCTTGTGAATCGCTATTATACAATTTTGTAGATTCATAATAATTATCATCATTATCATTATCATTATCATCACCATCATCATCATCATCATCATCATTTTCATCATTATCATCATTGCCATCATTAGATTCCTTTTCCTCCTCATCATGTATATATGTATAATCAGACATGCTACTTTTTTTACTATAATCATTTTTTTTTTTTTTTCCTAATAAATTATCAGCTTCTTTTCTAATTATTTTACTATATTCATTCTGCTTATTCTTTCTCACATTTTTATAGTTACATAATTCATCTAATATATCTTGTCCTTCTTCTGTCTTTTTCATCTCATTCTTTATTTCTTCTTTTTCTTCTTCAGTTTGTGCCTGACCAAGCAAGGTGCAATAATATATTTTCCATCTATTTTTTATTAACACCCTAGCAATATTAAAATTTTCATATTTTAATATATGCATTAATTTATTTTCACTTTCTTGTATATCATATATATTTAAAACATTTAACACTTCCTTTTCTTTATCTAAGCATAAAGAAGGATCAGGAAATATTTTATTTAATTCTCTTTGTAACCAATGTGAATCAATTACATTAATATTCAATTCATCATTATCTTTAATATTATTATTATTATTTTCTTCTTCATAATATAAATTCTTATTTGTATTTTTTAAACTTAAATAATTCTCGTATTTTTTATTTTTTTTATCATAACTTTTGAGATGGTTTATTTGGTTACGTTTCTTTTTCTTTTTTCGTCTCACATTATTATTAATATTATTGTTATCATCATCATCATCATCACCATTAATATTATTATTGTCATCATCATTTTCATCTTCACTTTCATCTTCATTGTCATTTTCATTTTCATTTCCATCTTCACTTTCATCTTCATCTTCATCTTCATCTTCATTATCATCTTCATCTTCACTTCCACTTTGATTATCATCACTACCATCTTGTAATTCCATTGTCTGCTCACCATTCATATATTCCCTCGTATTTCTTCCTATATTAAAATAATCATCGTCTTCTTCAAAAATAACAGCAACACCCTCCTCATTTTCTATATATTCTCCTTCTTCTTGTTTATTAAAATCATATATTTCTTTTGACAAATTATTTATTTCAATAAATACTTCATCACTTATATTTATTTCGAGTTGACTTTCCACTTGTTTCTTTTTCTCTTCATTATTTAATTCTTCATTTTTTAAAATATATAATATCTCGTTACATGCACTATTAATTATATCTCCAGTATTATCACCTAATAGATATCTAATTTTACTCATAAGCTTTGTATATATTTCTTCTGTATGTTTAGTTGATGGTTTATATAAAAAGATATCTTCAATATTTACGTTTAATACACTTTTTTCTTTATGACGAATTTTTTTACTTGATCTTCTATTATATTTATCATCATCAAAAAGATCTTTTCTTTTATATCTATTTATATTCACTTCATTATTATTATTATTATTACTATCTCTTATTAACATAATATTATTCTTATTATTATTATATTCAACTTTATCACCCATCTTATATTTTAATCTTCCTACTAAACTTTCACTTTCACCTGTGGGTTCTTTGTTACTAGATATTGGTCCATCTCTTTGTAACACCAAATTAGAGTTCATACGATATTCGAATCGTTTAAATTTCTCATATTCCTCAGCCATCTTTTTAAAATACTTATGCTGTATCTTTTATAACTTTAGAGCTAATTATATATATATATATCAATATGTTTCTATAATGGTGCTATATATATTTCTCTTCTATAAATAGTTTTTTATATAATTATATATATTATATATTTTTTTTTTTATTTTTATTATCCTTCATTTGTTAAACAACAATAAGGAAAAAATTAAAAAAATAAAAAAAATAAATAAATAAATATATATATATTTTGGAGATCAAATAAAATTTCCTTTATATGATAATTTAGAAATATAATATAATCTTCTAACAATTATTATATAATATTTATACATATAAATAAATATATATATATATATATATTATATATATATATATTACATATTGATAGAAATGATTATATATTTTATGATACTTTTATAAGAAAAGTATTTATTTATATAAAGGTAAAAATATAATCATAATTACTTCATATTATCATAATCTTTCAATTAATTTAAAAAAATAAAAGGAAACAATAAGTCACATATATTATATATATATATATATATATATTAAAATAATTATTTTCTATGTAAAAAAAAAAAAATAATTATAAATAAAAAATATATATATATTATAATATATATGCATACCGCATATTATATAAATGAAGTAAAAAAAAAAAAAAAAAAAAAAAAAATTATACATATATATATTATTATATATATATTATATATATATATATTTACATTTAAGATTATAAATATATATGTTTTCTTTGGATATCATAATAATTTTCTTTATATCTTTCTTTTTTTTTTTTTTTTTTAATAAGAAATGGAAACATTATAAATATATTATAATATATATATTTATTTATTTTCATAAATTTTGAACATAATTCATTTAT
>NC_031484.1:687142-693854 GCF_001602025.1 Plasmodium gaboni | reverse complement strand
AATATTATTAATTTTTTTTTTTCTTTTTTTATAAATAAATTTAAGAATATCTAAAATGAAAAAAAAAAAAAATTATTTATATAAAATATAAAATTATTCCTCAATAATTTATAAAAAATATTATATAATAATAATTATACATATATTTTATAATGTTATATATATATAATATAATATATTTATAATATATATATGTAAAAATAATAAAAATTGAGATATTTAAAGGATTTATGATTTATTTTATATATAATATAAACATAATATATATATACTAAGTTTTTTTTTTTTTTTTTTTTTTTATATATATTTATAAAATATGAGTAATTATAAATATATATTATATTAACATTTACAATAAATATATTTATACCTCATATAAAATAAATATTATTATATATATATAATATACTATTACATATATATTATATATATAGATATATTTTTCAAACCTTCAAATATGCAATATAATATTATATATATTATAATATATGTATAGTATATTATTATATTATATATATATATATATAATATATATATATATATTTTTTTTTTTTATATGCTTCATAAAATATAAGGGAAAAAATAAATTTTAAAACAAAACAAAATTTTATTTTTTAAATATTATCTTTTATATATTTTTTCATTAAATATTAAAAAAATTAGAACTTTTCAAAGAACTCAAATTAATTTTATATACATATATAGGTATATATATTTATATATATATGTTTTTTTTGGTTTTTATCAAATTATCTAAAAAAAAAAAATGAACCCCCTCAAAACCCCACAGAGTCTTCCTAATTAGTATATTCAAAATGGAAGATAAAAATAAAGATAAAAATAAAAATAAAAATAAAAATAAAAATACGGGGATAATATAATAATATAAATATATTAATAAATATATAATATTATATATATATATATATAGAAATATATATATTTTTTTTTATAAACAAAATGAATGAATCCCGTTAATTTTTTTATTAATTCATGTTTCTCTTTCAATTGAAGAAAAAATATTTAGCATCTTATAATAAGAGATAAACCACGTGACTAATTAAAACATAAAAAAAAATACATACATAAATAAATAAATATATAATATATATATAATATATATATTATTTTTATTTGTATTTTCCTTATTGTTTTATCCTTTCAATGTTAATATTATATATGTGTTAACCTATATTTTTATTTCTAATAAATATTAAAAAAAAAAAAAAAAAAATGAAATTGTAAAAAATTTTATCTATTTTAAAGAAACTTCTTAAAGTTTAATTTTTTATATCATTGAAAAAGAACAAAAAAAAAAAAAAAAAAAAAAAAAAAAAATTCTTTTTTTCTGATACTGCTTAATATTTACTTCTACATTTATATAACACTAAATCTTATGTGTGCTCATATTATAAAACATATATTATATATTATTTTATACATTGTAAACATAGATATAATAAAATAAAAAATTTTCATCATATATTTATCAAAATGAACATTAATATGTAACTTGATGTATAGATAAATTATTCGCTTAAAGAATAAATATATATATATATAAATAAATATTTATATGTGTAATATATTATTATATAATGAATAATAATAAAGGGAAAAAATATATATATATTCTACAAATTTAAATTTTTATAAAAAAAAAAATAATATTATATTTATACATTTATTTTTTTATGAATGTACTTATGAATTCTTATATAATTAATTTTATACCACATATATATATATAATAAATAAAATAATTAAATAATAAATTACTACTAATTCATGGGTACATACACACATACATATATATATATATATATATATATATATATATTTATATATTTATATATTTGTAATAAGTACAATTTTTCTTTAATATTAAACTTATGAGGGTGTAAATACATAGAAAAAAATATAGATATTCATGTATATATATATATATATATATATATATTTTTTTTATAAAAAATAATTATACAATATGATATAAGAGGATATATATGTTCCATTTATTCATTTTATGAACATATATAATATGGTAGGAATATATGACGTATGAGATAAAAAAAAAAAAAAAAAATTATCTATAGGTAAATATATATATATATATATATATATGTATATATTTTTTTTTATATAATTATTATTTGTTCATTCGTATCCTTCATCTTCTCCCTCTCCATCATTAGATTCTATTCCTACCTCTTCATAATCCTTTTCTAATGCAGCCAAATCTTCTCTAGCTTCACTAAATTCTCCTTCTTCCATTCCTTCACCTACATACCAATGAACAAATGCTCTCTTTGCATACATTAAATCAAATTTTTGATCCATTCTTGAGAATACTTCTGCAATTGCTGTTGAGTTACTGATCATACAAACAGCTCTCATGACCTTGGCTAGGTCTCCTCCTGGTACGACTGTAGGTGGCTGATAATTTATTCCACATTTAAAACCAGTAGGACACCAGTCAACAAATTGTATAGATCTCTTTGTCTTAATAGTTGCAACTGCTGCATTCACATCCTTTGGTACTACATCTCCTCTATACATTAAACAACAAGCCATATATTTTCCATGTCTAGGATCACACTTGGCCATCATAGATGCAGGCTCGAATGCAGAATTAGTTATTTCTGAAACGGATAATTGTTCGTGATATGCTTTCTCTGCACTTATGATAGGAGCATAAGATGATAACATAAAGTGGATTCTAGGATAAGGTACCAAGTTAGTCTGAAATTCTGTTACATCAACATTTAAGGCACCATCAAATCTTAAAGATGCTGTTAATGAAGATATAACTTGAGCTATCAATCTATTCAAGTTTGTATATGTTGGCCTTTCTATATCTAAATTCTTCTTACATATATCATATATTGCTTCATTATCAAGCATAATTGCTACATCTGTGTGTTCTAATAACGAATGAGTGGATAAAACAGAATTGTATGGTTCTACTACAGCTGTAGATACTTGAGGAGATGGCCAAGAACAAAAATTCAATTTGGATTTCTTTCCATAATCAATTGCCAACCTTTCTAATAATAAACAGCCAAGACCACTACCTGTACCTCCACCTACAGCATTAAACATTAAAAATCCTTGTAAACCAGTACAATTATCAGCTAGCTTTCGAACCCTATCCAAACATACATCAACAATTTCTTTCCCTATGGTGTAGTGACCCCTAGCGAAATTATTTGCAGCATCTTCTTTTCCAGATATCAATTGTTCAGGGTGAAAAAGCTGACGATATGTTCCTGTTCGAACTTCATCAACGACGGTAGGTTCTAAATCGACGAACACACAGCGTGGTACCTAAAATGAGGAACACAAAAAAAGCACAAACACATATAAATAAATATATATAAATATATATATATATATATATATTTTTTTTTTTTTTATTACATGTTTTCCAGCTCCCGTTTCTGAGAAAAATGTATTAAAGGCATCATCACCACCAGCAACGACCTGGTCACTTGGCATTTGACCATCCGGTTGAATTCCATGTTCAAGGCAAAACAATTCCCTATAAAAAGAAAAAAAAAATATATATATATATATATATATTTTAGTTTATACACATGTATTTTAGCACAACACATTGATTAATATATTTATAATAATACATTGAATATTATGTATCTCTTTAAAAATAGAAATTAAGAAAAAAATTATATCAACAAACATATATATATATATATATATATATATATATATATGTATATGTATATATATGTATGTATTTTATTTTTGTTTTACCAGCAAGCATTTCCTATTTGAATACCAGCCTGTCCAACGTGAATACTAATGACTTCTCTCATCGTTCGTAAAACGCTAGGTAAATAATCTTAATAAGCAATCAAATAAATAAATATAAAAATGGGTATGTCTAGGTTTCTACCTATATTAAATAAATAAATAAATAAAAACACATATATATATATATATATATATATATTATATATCATTCAATGTGATATATATATACAAAATACTTATATAGAAACTTATATAAAATATACTTTTACAAACTCATAATTATAAATTCATAAAATATATACATATATATATATTATTTATTATGATATTACTTTCTTATATTCAAGGGAAAAAAAACCTTACTCAATTTTTTTCTTTTATGTCTTCTTTATAAAGATATAATAAAATATATTATAAAGAAAAAATATAATTATATGTAAATAAATATATAAGCAGATATATAATATATATATTTTTATTTGTTATTTATTTATTTTTTTTTTTTTTTTGTGTTTTATAGTTTTAAAGAAAAAGAAAATTTTTTATTTCATACAATGGAATTTCTATTTCTTTTTATATTAACATATATTATACATTTCTATTTTTGTAAATATAAGTCACATATTAAAAGATAAAAAAATAATCAAAGAATATAATATATGAGGAAAAAAAATAAAATAAATAGAACTGAGTATATAAATATAATTGTTATATTATTTACTTTTTCATATGTTGAAATTATAGGAAAAACTATAAAACGAGTACATAAATAATAAGGAAAAAATAAAATAAAATAATAATAAGTTTAGCAAATAAATATAATATATATATATATATATATATATAATTATTTATTTATAATATAAAGACATATGCACATATATAATTAGATTGCAATATATAATTTTATATAGAACATTTATTAAATGTGTGTGTACTATGTTTTTTTTTTTTTTTTTTTTTTTGACCTTTTTTTAATGATAAAAAAAAATTTATAGTAAACATATATATTAAAACTATATATGCTCATTCAAAGCCTTTAAATGTTAAGACATAAGAGAAGCAATATGATAGTTATTTCCTTTTTATTAAAAAACATGAGTTATATAATTTTACCTCATAAATATTTTGAGGTATTTTAAATGTGTGCAAGAAAATATAATATTATATATACATATAAAATATATAGAATATATAATACTTACATATTTTTAATCATATTAGTAAACAAATTAAAATATATATATATAAATCATAAGTAACGCAATTTTAGTTATAAATCTGTATAATATTTTAATTTTTTTTTTTTTTTTTTTTCATTATCTTTGAAATATATATATATATATATATTATATGTAGAAATACTTATCAATTATATAAATACATGCTTACTATAATTTTTTTTTTTTTGGAATCATTATATATATTAATGCACATATAAATGAGAATAATATATATATAGGAAATACATCGACCTATGTACATGCACAACATTATTTTTATTTTAATATATATGTAATTTTTTTTTTTTTTTTTTTCTTTTTCTTGTATTTAAAAGTACAGGCTTCAATCAAATAAAAAAATATATATTTTTTATAAAAGTTCAATATGATACATATGTAACAAAATAATATTATTTTTCTCGCGAATGTTTTCTTTTAAGTACTTATTTAAGTGTATATGTAAATAAAAAAATATAATACAATATGTTATGCTTATTAAATTTATGTGTATTATCTCATATAATCAATTCAAATGTTCCCCCAAAAAAAAATAAAATAAAATAATAAAATACATATATATATATATATATGTATATATGCCGATATATGAGAAATTATTATATTCCTTTTTAATAACCAATACATATAGTCTTTTATGTTTGTCAATTTCTCTTTTTCTCTTTTTCTCATTTCGCAATCTTTATTTTTTAATATTTATATAACCAAAAAAAGAAATAAAAATATATATTTTACCTGACAAGGCAAGGAATAAATTTGAAAATTCTCATAAAAATTATGAACATGTTCATAATATTTTTTTATTGGAAATATAAACATTTTTTTTATTTTATTTTTTTCATAAAAATTTAACGTATATTTATATGATAAGAATTAAAGATGATCATATACTGATAATAACCAAAATGAAAAAACACACATACATAACATATATAAATAAATAATTATATATAAAATATATATATATATATATATATATATATGATCCTAGATTATTCCTAATAGATATGTGTCAACCTATTTCATATATTAATATGACGAGGATATTATAAAATTTATAGTTCCTTTTTTTTTTTTTTTTTTATCTTTTACATACACATATAAGTATATATGTGAAATAGTCTTATAATAATTTCATTCTTAAGAGAATAAAAGAAAACATGTAAACTTTAAATGTGTAAACACAAATAAGTATATGATATATATATTATAATTTACTTATATATGCATGTATTTTAAATGTTTTAATTATGTTTAGTATTTATAAATATATTTTAAAAATTATAGTAAGTATATAATGCTAAATATAAATTTATACATATATATATATATATATTTTTATTTTTTTATTTTGCCTCATTTGATAAAAGAACACAAATTAGGAAGCATTATTCAGCCATATCGAGTTTCATTCTTATATTTTACAATAAAATTAAATATGGTGTTAACTGATATATTAATATATTAATATATATATATATATGTATATATATATATATATATTGTATCAGACAGAATAGGTACTTAAATATGTTTAAAATTCAAATATGTATATCTACAATTTAATATGGATAAGGTTTGGAATGTTTTATAATTATACATATATAATTAATTAAACACTTTTCAATTCTTAAAATATAATCTCAAAAATTTTTAACATAATTATATCTTATTTTATAATGTATATGATTCATATA